>NC_133658.1:256525855-256825855 GCF_037893015.1 Macrotis lagotis | reverse complement strand
GTTAAATGACTTGCCCAGAGTCACACAGTTAATCAGGAGACTGGAGGAAGGATTCAAATTTGAGTCTTCTTGACAATAAATCTCTTATTCTATCCACTGTGCCACCTCACCATCCCTGCAAACATGGTGATATAGTAATTAGCCCAAAAGAATAGTAGAAAGAAAATAGAATTTGGAATTAAGGGACCTGTAAAAATCATGAAGTTGGTCTCAGGGGTCCCTTCCAAATCTTAAATCCCTTATTCTGAGATACTATGGGAGAGGTGTGCCACTTACAAACAAGTCACTTAACTTTCCTATATCTTTCATATAGATGAGGCAAACAGGATTAAGTGACTAGGGTCACACAGCCTAGTGTCAGAGGCTGGATTGGGAACTCATAAAGATGAGTCTTCCTGCTTCCAAGTCCAATGCTCTAACTACTGTACTATCCAGATATCCAGTTTAATAGGACATATTAAGACAAATAAAAAGAATGAAATGCAAAAAGGAAGGGAAGAAAGGGAATAATCATTTTATATAGTACCCACTCTGTACAAGAACTAAGCTAAAAGTTTTTTAATAAATTGAATCGCATTTGATCCTTACAACCAGCCTACAGAGTAACTGTTATTATTAATCACATTTTATAGCTGAAGAAACTGAACTGAAGTTAAGTTACTTGCCCAACATCACAAAGTTAGTAGGTGTTTGGATTTGAATTCAGTTTTCTCCTACTCCAGGTTCATTGCTCTTGCCACTGTCTACCAGCTGTTGTGAAATGAGTCAAGATAAGAGATAGATGAAATTCTTGATTATTGTTTGAGTAAACTAGTTAACATTAGATACAGATTAGTCTTTGTATTGCCACACAAAGAGAATAGATCCATTCTACCCCCTAGTTCCAGGAGCATTGAAAAGCAAGCTAACCTTAAGTTATGGGAAGATGCAGGGAACAGAGCTGGACTGAAGTCAAGTCCCAGTTCTGTAACTTACTGTGTGACCTTAATTAGTTCCTTAACCCCCTCTAAATCTCAGTTTCCTCGTCTAGAAAATGGAAATAGCAATGAATTGTGAAAATCCAATGAGATAAAAAAAATGAAAAATGTTATGTAAACTATAGGATGTTATTATTAATGAATAGCTTGTTCAATGATTCTTGACTCAAGAGGAACTTTAATAATAACTGACATTTTAAAGTATTTTAAACTTTGCAAAATACTTAATGTAGATTATTTCATTTGAACTTTCAAAGAACCTTAAGGGGGTAGATTATTATCCCCATTTTGCAGATAGGCCAAGGAGACTCAGAAAGGCTAAGAGATTTAACTATGGTCACCCATAGTAGGTGTCACAGGAGGAAACTGGTTCCAATTGTTGCTGTAACCCAACCTAGCACACCAATTCACAATATTCTTCTGCTTTAAAGGCACACATAAGACAGTTCCTTTCCCCATAAGGCAGAGTGAATTCAGTTCAATATGGTAAATTCTCAGCTAATGCCACTAGGGAAGATGAGTTCAGGTTATTTTAGGAAGTGATTAATATCTATTTAAATTTGGAATGGGAGGAATCCCCTGAAACATGCAGGAGAGAGGAATAGGGTCAGATTATTCTACATAGAAGCTCACAGCTAGGAAATTTCTTCTGGTAATTCAGCCTAAATTTTTCCATCATTCAACTTTATTCCATTTAACTCTGAGAGCCCCCTAAGCAGTTCCCCTCTTTCCTTTTTATTTATAAGATTTCAGTACCTAGAGATGGTTATCATATCCTTCCCAGGCTGTATCTGGCCAAAATGAGCTTATTTTGCGCTTTTCATCTTTTCTCATAAGTCAGTCTCTTCTTTATCAAGCTTTACTGATCCTCTTTGAACTGTTTTCAATCTGTTGACATATCAGGGTGATTAAAATATCTATTGCTGGATGTTACGTTCACCCAAGAGTAGGTAGAGAGGGAATTGTACCTGCCTGATCTGTGATCTTCTGTGAACTTCAAATTGTAACCTTTGTACTATCTGTAAAATTGAAAGAGTGAATACTCTTGATCACAGTACCTCTTGATAGCTTCTAGTTAAAATATGGAAGCTTGAGACTACCTTCAACATTGTGTACATACATGCCAATGACAGGCATGATCTCTTGAGACATGGAAAAGCAATATTATTTCCTCAGAACTATACAAAGTATTGTGCATAATGAGGAAAAGGAGTATGGTGCTCCTCTGTCCTCAAGAAGCTTGCAATCATTTAAAAACCTTTATTTTATTTTTAATTTATGGAATATAACAAGCATTTCTATAACAGTATAATAAAAAAGGATGATGGCATATGAAATTGCTATTCATATATACATGTATATATATATATATATATATATATATATAACTTACTTCTACTATCTATAACCTTTTAAATATACAAAGTTATCATATAAATTTCTTTTTTTCTTTCCTCCTCCACCCTAGAGAGATGACTACAATCCCATTGAAGCAATACAAAGATAGAAAAATTCTGAAGATATTTATTTATCACCAGGAGTTTCTGGTTCTATTTATGCCTTTGCACATGTCAGTGAACAAACCAGTGAGAACTTGGGCAAGTTTAATCCTTCTGGATTTTAGTTTTCCTCTCTTTTTAAAAGGATTTGAAGAGGAATCAGAATAGATGCCCCCAGATCTAGGTTTCCATGTTCTGGGGGTTATGGGTGTTTTTTAACTAAATCTGTAAAACTAAAGGGCTCCTGAATCTAAAATAGCTAACATTTCTATAATACTTTAAGTTTTACAAAGCACTTTTCATTTGTTATTCACTGTTCTTATAAATGTTCTGTCAGGTAAATGTTATTATGAGCTTGATTTTACAGATATGGAAACTGAGTCTGAGAGTGTTAACCATTAAGTGACTTGTCCATAGCCATACAGATAGTATTTGAGGCAAATAGGAGTAAGATCTTCTTGATTCCTGGGTCAGATCTTTATCTGTTGTGCCATCCAAAAATTCCCACCTAAAGAGTAAGGATCCCATTAGATCCTTCTAAGTTACTATCCTGAAAAAGGTGAAGCTCTCAGGTAATTGTGATGTCATTTATGATTCAAGACAATGCAATATTGACTTAGAGTCCTAGAAGTTCTAATATGCTTCCCAAAATGCCATTTTTACCTCTTAAACTTTTTTTTTTCCACAATGGGAGGGAATCACACCTGTGATTTCACAGATGTAGGGTCCTCTCCATAAGGAAATTCCTCTACCAATGCTGAGATCAAATAATGGTTCTACAATTTAGTTTTTCCTAGGGGGAAGCTAGGTGGCACAGTGGATAGAGAGTAGGTCCTGAAGTCAAGAAAATCTGAGTTCCAATCCCACCTCCCATATTTACTAGATGTGTGATCCTAAATAAATCACCTCAATAACCACCTTTGCCTTAAGTTCCTTAAATTGTAAAATGAGGTGAAGAAAGAAATGGTAAAATACTCCAGTATCTTGGCCAAGAAACCATAAATGATGTCACAAAGAGTACAACACAACTGAAGAAGGAAGGAAGGAAAGAAGAAGGAAGGAAGGAAAGAAGGAAGGAAGAAAGGGCAAAAGAATCAGAAGAGGGAAGTCCCACTTAGAAAATTCCCTTTACTGATAAAGACTGGCATCAGCTCTTGGGCCAGTCTTTCATGGTTTAAACTATACTAACCAATACTTATGATGATCTTATGTTTCATCAACCCAACCTGAACTGATATACTATACATTGGAGTTCATGACTTGGTGCTGTTTCTTCTCTAGAACAGCTCTTTGACAGACAGAGTGAAAACTTTACTATCACAGGAACAAACATAGCAAAGATAAGGCTTATTGTTTACTAGTACAAAATGTAGACTTTGGCTCTGAGGAGAGTGACCCAGTTGAAATAGGATGGGACTTGGAATCTGAAGGCCAGGGTCTAAGACGTAACACCAGGAACATTAGCCAGGTGTGCAAGTTATTTATTCAGCTTCCTTATCTGTAAAATGGTAGCAATGATATTTGTACTATCAATCTCACAGGGTTGTTTTGAGAAAAGTGCTTTGTAAAATGCAATATGTCATTAGTGATTCTTAATGTGTGACTCAGGGATTCCTGAGGGTGAGCAAAACTCAGGATCTGTGAGATGAAAACAATTTTCATAATAGTAAGACATTTTAATTTCTAAAATGGTAAATATTTATGTTTATATATAACCCACATAAAAGTTATTTGTGAAGGGGCAGTACTCCACAATTTTTGAGAGACTAAAGAAGTCCAAATACCAAAAAAAAAGTGAGAACCACTGGTATAGTGGATAGAGAAGCCAGTCAAGTAAAACCTGGGATCATCTCTCACCTCTGACCCTGTAAAATCATTTAACCTCTGAGTACTTGTAGGCAGTTCTCTAAGATTATAAATTGGAGGGAAGATCCTTGCATTGATGGATCTTCCTCACCTAGGAGGGAGTTCCCTATATCAACAAAATTTAAGGCTCAATCCCTATCTTTCATCCTATTCTTGTATCCAGCCTCCAAAGAAAAATACAAGTAATTATCACTGTGCCTATGAATTATTTTGTCTTAACTAACAATGGAAAGGACTAAATAACATGCTATGATCACATCAGAAACCAAAGACCTTGGTCACTTCTCTAAGCCCCAGTTTCTTCATCTATAAAATGAGAATCATAATATTTGCCCTTCCTAACAGAGCTTTTATTAGAATAAAATGAGAAAATATATGTAACATGATTAAGTATAAAGCACATACATGTACATCCACATACATGTTACCTTTCTCCCACATTATTTGCCAGCGCTATCATCTCTAGGAATTTCTTTTCCTTTCCTTTGAAGTTTGCTTATTGAATCCACTTAGCAGTACTCAAGAATGACTAGAGGAAGTCTGCCAACAAAGGAAATAAGCAGAAAACTGAAGGAGAGATTCAGACCTGATCAGCCATCTAGTCCTTGACCAATATAGTAATTCAGATCATGTCCAAAGATGGGTTAAGTTCCTCACATTGACAGCAAATTGATGTAGAGAACTGAACATGTTAGGAAGGGACCCCTTCATATTAAAGAAAAACCAATCACTTTTTACTAATGAACCCAGATAATTGAAATAGATAAGGAGGGACATAAGTTATCTAAATAACTGCTTCCATTTTTCACTTGATTTTTGCCTCTACAAAAATCTGGAAGGTTTGTCACCAGCAACAAATTGAAAAGAAAGGAAGAGAATGAACATTTATTAAGTACCTACTAGTATATTATAGACATTATCTTACTTAATACTACAAGCCTGAGTGAAGGTGCTATTAATATCCCTATTTTACAGTTATGGAAACTAAGGCAGATAGAGATTAAGGGACTTGCCTAAGGTCATACAATTACTAAATGTCCTGAGGATAGCTTTGAACTAGAGACTAATCTCCAAGAGTTGGGGCTCTATCCATTGTGTCACTTGGCTGATATCTGATACCACAACATTCATTCATGAGGCACACATTTCATGATAAATTCAACATTCATTCATTCCTAAGAGTGAATTGAAATCCAGACCATACTTCTACTCCTCCTTCTTCTCGTCCTTCTCGTCCTTCTCCTCCTCTTCCTCCTTATTTTCCCTCCACCTCCTCCATCTTCTTTTCCTTCTCTTTCATAAAGTAATTTGCCCAGGTTCACATAGCAAATGAAGTCAGATTTGAATTCAGACTGATTCCACCCTATCCACTGAGCCATTTAGCTACCCTAGCTGTATTTCTTACTACCTGTAAATATTGGCCTGCAGCAATAGCATATACCAATGACCTGAATCAAGCACAATGTATATTACAATTGTAAGACAGGCCAAGCTTACAATCAAAATCAAAATTTAAACAAAGGCCATAAAACAAAGTGTGTGTGTGTGTGTGTCATATTTTACATATATACATATATGTGTATATATATATATACATATATATATATATATACATAGGTTAAGCAATTATAACTTATATTGGATTATGTCACATCTCAGAGGAGGAAGGAATAGAATTTGGAACTCAAAACTTTAAAAAAAATTTTAAATTATTTTAATATATAATTGAGGGAAAATAAAATATTTTTTTAAAAACACATTTTGTTGATTCTATCTCTATTACCTATATTATCTCTCCCATCCACAGCAACCACCCTAGTTTAGTGTCTTCACTTCTCACCTGGACTTTAGGTTGCCATTACCTACCAAATAGTTTCCCTGCTTCTTCACACAGTTGAGAAAGAGGTATCCAGGGTGGCTAGGTGATGCAGAGGATAGAACACTGGCCCTGGAGTCAGGAAGACCTGAGTTCAAATTTGACCTTAGACACTTAATAATTACCTAGCCATGTGACCTTGGGCAAATCACTTAACCCCATTGCCTTGCAAAAGAGAGAGAGAGAGAGAGATCACTAATCATGTCACTACCCTGATCAAAATGCTTTTATGACTCCCTATTGACCCTTAAAAGGTTTTTAAAGCCCTTTCCAGTCTTATTCCAGTCTATCTTTCTAGGCTTCTTTCACAATATTCCAATTCTATGTTCTGGTCAAATATACTTTTCTTGCTGTTACTGGTATAAAGACATTCCATTTCCTGTTCCCATGCCTTTGAACAGACTGTCCACCATACCTAGAATATGCTACCTGCTTACCTCCACCTTTTAGAAACACAGTTCATGTATCAGCCACCCACAGGAAACCTTTTTATGTGCCCCCCTACCACCTGAACCTCAATTATTTTGTATTAACTTTGTATGTTTTTAATACACTTATCTGTGTGTTTGTGTGTGTGTGTGTGTGTGTGTGTGTGTGTGTGTGTGTTGTTTATCCCAATAGTATGTTACCTCCTTCATTTTTGTCTTTGTATCCCCAGAGTCTTACAAGGTATTAGGCACACCTGTGTGCTTATGGACTGATTGATTCTTTAAATGACATTAAATTTAGAAGTTAAAATTCACTGGTTTATTGAGAAGGCAAATACTTTGAAAGTTTACAACAAGGAGGACTCACACATTCACCTTATTATAATGAAAAGGGACTTTTCCCCCAGATCTGTTAACTAACTTGCTGTGTGTCCTTAGGTGAGACACAAACAATTTAGTATATTATCTTGTTCAATAATAATAGAGTTAGGGGCAGCTAGTTGGCAGAGTGGATAGAGCACCGACCCTGGAGTCAGGAGTACCTGAGTTCAAATTTGCCCTCAGACACTTAATAATTGCCTAGCTGTGTGGCCTTGGGCAAGCCACTTAACCCCATTTGCCTTGTAAAAAAAAATAATAATAATAGAGTTAGAAATTATTTCAGAGGTCACTTATTCCAAGCCCCCTTTTATAGGTGAGAAAACTGAGACTGAAAGAGCTGAAATAGTATTAGTTGTGATGGTGGTGATGGTAGAAGTAGTAGTAGTGGTAGTAAATATTTCTGACATATTTCTGTCATTCAGTCATGATTCCATTTGAGGACTCAAATCCAGATTTCTGACTCTAAATCCACAACATCAAGTTGTTCCCTTCTGAATTTTGAGTCTGACCTCTCTTTTTTTTTCTGAGGTGGAATAAGAAGGGGGAAGGAGGAGGAGGAAAGCAGGGAAGGGGGAAGGTCTGCTGGGAAAAGCAGGCTCACAGTTAGCCAAAATTTCTCAAATGTGGCATGGTCACTCAGCAAGCTCCAATAGCAAAAACAAAGAAAATGTTCCCAGCCAGACTCATTAAGTGGGTGAGAGCTCTGTCAGTCCCACACACCAGGAAATGGTTTTCTCTAGTCTGAGCTACAGCAGTGGGGTGGAAAAGTGATCTTTGTTATTTCCTTCGCAGGAGGGCTTTGGTTAAAACAGGAAACAAAAGCTGCCCAGCCATCCCTAGCTGACAAACGTCTGTACTCAATGAGCTCTCCTTTTCCTTTTGCCAAACCTGAGTGAGCAGAGACAAGCAGAAGAAGGTGTTAATGTTGACTGTAATCATATGATCATGGAACAGGTAGTAAAAAAATTGCTGGAAGGAATCTTAGAGACTAAGCAGTGCACACCCCCCTCCCCTTAGAGAATAAAGAAGAAAAAAAAAGATCAGAGAGGGGAAATTCCAAGCTCACATAGACAAATCACTTCATCTTTTCAGTACAGTGGCAAAGCGAGCACTAGCATCCAGATCAACTAATTCTGCAAGCCAGTCTGCTTTTCATTTGAATCCATTTATAAAATGGAAAGAATATAATTTAGCATTTCTATTTGACAAGGTCTGGAGTATTATCTCAATATAAAAATGAATGGAGAATATTGGTCATAAGTTCATTCATTCCACAACATTTCCTAAATATTTTGCCTTTCTTTTTGTACCCAGTACTTAGTACATGTCTAGCACTCAGAACTTAATAAATACTTATTGATTGACTGTCTGCTGTGCTTCCAGAATATTGTGCTTAGAAAACAGAGAGCTAGGGGCAGTTAGGTGGTGCAGTGAATAGAATACCAGCCCTGGAATTAGGAGGACTTGAGTTCAGATGGGACCTTAGACTCTTAGTAATTACCTAGCTGTGTGACTTTGGGCAAGTCACTTAATCCCACTGCTTTGCAAAAACCAAAAAAAAAGAAAAAAGAAAGCTAGAGCTTTCTTTAACTAGAGATCTAGAAATTTTAATTCTAACATTGTTCCTGTCTTTAAGATTCCTTACTTTAGTATTACAGTGAGAAATTCACAGCTAACTATAACCTTAGATGGTTAGATGTGATTAATACAATCATACCTGCTAGGTGTATCAGAGATGAACAAAACAGAAGATAAAGTGAAATCCAAATGGGAAGTCAAATGTTATTAACAAAAGGGATTGGAAAGGTTTCCTGGAAAAGGTGGTGTCAGAAAGCTAGCTGGGTTTAAAAGGATGGGTAAGTTTTTTCTCCATCTCATTGGTAGACATCTATTTCAACAAAACTATTTTAAAGCAATGGGTTCTCCTTCTTCTAGGGGTTAATAACAAAATGAACTGAAAATGAGCTATATCATTGTGGGAGTGGGTAGTGATGCATCCGTGCTACAAGAATTCCTCCAGAGAGAAAATGACCATTTCCTTTCTTTTTTTCCTGTATGTCTGTTCTAACAGGGTCCCCACTGATTTCCATGAGCTCTATTATGAGCACTCTTTGTTTTCTTTGACCTAAATGTATCCATTCTTCCCACTGATAATGGGTGTATTTGTGAGACAGTATGCCCAAGGAAAAGGAAACTGTATTTTTAATTAAATAAATTTTATTCATATCTTTTGGTTTTGTGTCTCTGTGTGTCTCAGTGTGTGTGTGTGTGTGTGTGTGTGTGTGTGTATAAAACCCTTTCCCAGAGAGTCAAACCTCACAACAAAGAGGTGGATTTTTTTAAGAAAAAGAAGAGAAAAAAAATCAGCAAAATCCTGACCAATAAATTTTAAAAACTTACTATACTTTATATGCAATTTTCCACATCAAATATTGAACAGCCCCCTTCTCCACATACATCTCTGAAAAGGAGCAGGGGAGGGAGGTATTTTCACCTCTTTCCTCACTGGGACTGAGATTGCTGCAAATTATTTCTTATTATACTATTTCATCAAATACCTTGGCTTTGAACTAATGGTATCCTCTGGCAGAATAATAAAGATAAACACATCTGTGAGGATAAACACTAAGAATTTAGCACAAAGCTTCTGTATTTTGATCTGTAAAAATAGGGATAATAAACTTTTTATTACTTACTATACCAATACTACATTTGTACAAAGTTATTGTAAAGTAAATGTTTTGTAAACTTTAAAGGAGCAATAGAAATACATGCTATTAATATGCATATAAAATAATTAGAAAACAGTATAATTAAATATTAAATTAAAATCTAGCCAGGTCCATTCCCTTGCTCAAAAATCTTCTGTGACACCATATAAGACTGCTATGGCTGATATTTAACACACAATCCCCCTACCCAATCTCTTTCTAATTTACCTTTATGGATTTATTTTATATGACTCCCTTTCATATATTCTATCAATGTCTGGCCAACTAGACTACCAGCTATTTTCCAAACTGAGAATATCAATTGTGGTCTCTGTGCCTTAATATAAGACTGTCTCCTGTACTTTTGAAGAGAACTTTATAGAAGAAACACCCTCCATTATTCTAAATTTGTAACAGGTCCATAGGTTATTGTCCTAGAAAGTTATCCAGAGGTTGGTTAAGTGCTTAGTTAAGTGGGCTAGTTAAGTGACTTTCCTATATACCTATGTCAAAAGCAGGACCTGGACTCAGTTCTTGCTGATTCCAGGGTCACTATATCACAATGCCTCTAGCATGATACATAATAGGTACTTATTAAAGTTCATTGATTTGAATTTAATTGTGTTGAATTGTATACTACAAAGTGCCTGCTGAAGCCACTGGGACATGAGATATCAATGAGACCTATATTAGAGGTGAAAGGCCTCATAAAGAAGTAGAGATTGGAAGGCTATTTAAAGGATGAGGGTATTTGAATAAACAGAAAAGGGCACAAAACCTCACTTCAACCAACTCCTAGACCCAGCTAATGACAAATGTCTCTATGTTCTCTTTACTACCTGTAATGAATGATAGAAGAACCAGACTTCTTTGCAGTTGTATCCATATGTGCTCTCCATACCTTGCCCTTCTGAAAATCACTGAATAGTTTAAAAAACTAACCAGACTGTCTTGAGTAGTAGTGACTGGTGATGTCACTAAAGATAGCGGGTAGTAGGTCGGCTGTCAATTTCTCTTGGGGCAATAGACTTATTTGATGGGTTTGGTGGGTTCTGCGGCTGAGCCACATTCTAGCACCTGGTTTATCATTAGACCCCTTTCCATAAATATGCCATAGTGGAGTCAATACAAACAAAATGATCACCTGCTACCCAAGAAACTGATTTGGGGGATTTCCCCAGATCTGCCAACATTTCCCACTTTGGCAGTCCTTTGTAACCACACACGTAATTCAATCACTATCTGCTTCTCCCTAACTCTATTAGTTTAGTGAGAAGTGGGTAGTGCTTTGCTTCTTAAAGAAACAAAATTGTAGAGCCAACCATAAGAAGCCTCATTTTACAGAAAAAGAAGCAGACCTAGATTGGTTAAATGAGTTGTCATTGAACAGTCACACAGCTAGTCAGTGGCAAGTTGAGAGCTCAAGATTCAGAAATTCAAGAAAATAGAAATCTGGGTCAGACAGGTCTTTGGGAAAATTTTTTCAAAGTTAAGTTGGATATATAAAAGGCTTAATTAAAATGTGCCTTGATATATGATATATGAAAATTTAGGTTTATACAAAAAACCATAAGGATCCCAAGACCATAGATTTAGAGTTGAAGTAACTTTATAAAGTCTAGTCCCATTCCCTTATTTTACAATATTCACTCTTTTTCCTTTCAAAAACAATTTTCTTTAAATGGCAATCATCCCTGAAATACTTGAAACATGATTTGATATCTGAAATTGATATTTCTAAAGCACAGATCTTACCATACTTTCCTTCATATAATAAACTTCAGTGATTCCTTATTATCCCTATAATTAGATACAAAATCCTCTATGGGGCATTCAGAGCCCATCATCACCTGTTTTTTTTCCCCTCCTACCTTTCTAGTCTTCTTACACCTTTATTCTCTCCTTCAGTCTTTGTGATCTAATGACACTGGCTTCCTTGATAATCTTTGTATATAATATTTCATCTCCCAATTTCTGACATTTTCACTGACCATCCCTCTCTGTCAGAATTTTTCTTTCCCCTTCCCCCATCTCTGTCTCTTGACTTCAATGACTTCTTTCAAGTTCAAGCTATGATCCTACCTTGTGGAATAAGCCTATACTGATAATTCTTTTTTTTGTTTGTTTGGTTTTTTTTGCAAGGCAATGGGGTTACGTGGCTTGCCCAAGGCCACACAGCTAGGTAATTATTAAGTGTCTGAGGCCGGATTTGAACTCAGGTACTCCTGACTCCAAGGCCAGTGCTCTATCCATTGTGCCACCTAGCCGCCCCCTGATAATTCTTAATGCTAGTATTTTTCCTCTATTGATTATCTCTCATTTATTCTGTATATATCTTGTTTGCCCATTGCTGTTTATATGCTATCTCTTCTACTAAAACATGAGTTCCTTGAGAGCAAGGATTGCTTTTTACCTTGTTTTGTATTTCCAGCATTTATCACAATTAAAATTAATGAAGTGCCTAATAACTTCCTATTGACTAATTTAAGAAATAACTTCCAGAAAGGTGTATTGTAAGAATGCAAGTTCTTTGAGTGGCAGGGACTATTTTTTTCTTTTTCTTTTTGATTCTGAATCCCAAGTGTCTAGCACAATGCTCATTAGGAATATAGGTCATAGAGTAGAGCTAAAGGGACTTCTGATGTCATCAAGTCTAATCCCTTCATTTTTACAAAAGAAACTGAGGCCCTTGGAGGGCAAGTAACTTGCTGAAAGTCCCTCAGTCCTTTCAAATCCAGGCTCAAATACTTGACATTTACTAGCTGTGTGACCTTGGGCAAGTCACTTAACCCAGATTGTCTTGAGTCTAGGATCATTTACAGTCTTCCTAATTCATATCTGGTCACTAGACCCAGGATGGATCTGAGGAAAGAGTGAAGCTGGTGACGGTGTACACCCACCCCCTCACTCAAATCCAATTCATTTGTTTGTCATGGCATGACCTCCTTGGTATCATGGTCTTCTTCCAGAATGAAGAACATCATCATCTTCAATATTAAGCATTTAATATGTGCTAGACATTGTGCTAAATTCTAGGGGTATAAATACAAACAAAAAAGGAATGGGGGACAGTCCTTGCCCTCAAGGAACTTACATTCAAATGGAGGAAGAAAAGCGCAAAAGGGGAGCAGAAAAGTCAGGGGGTCAAGGGGGAGAACAAAAGAAGGACCATAGTGTCCAAGACCAGAGAATTGGGGATAGTTATTCTGAGTCCTTCTCCAAATGGAATGAACTCACCAATGGGAAAAGGGGCCCATAGAAATGGAATCTAGAGGCAACTGCAGTATAGTGACCAAACCAGAGAATGAGGTAGTAATTTAAAATATAAGTAATAAATGACAAAATTTCAGTTAGAAACCCATGTCCCTTGATTCCAAATTCAGTATTCAATATTTGCTCATTGAATTGAACTGAATATTATGTATCATCTCTCTACTATGCCAAAGAGAAACAAATCTGTTGCCATCAAAGCTGTGTTTCTATTTGGTGCCCAATGTCTAAAATGTTGAGCATTTGACTTTAAATGTGCTTTTTCAGAAATGAAAGGTCTTCATTCATTAATTAATAGAGGTTATTTTGAGAGGCCCCTTAATCTACTAGATTAAATATTTTCCATAAAACTGAGCCTCCATGGACCTATGTGGAGGGAGGACAGAAGGATTTCATACTATGGAGCTTAAATGAATCGAGACCTGAATTCTTGCCCTTTCCAGTTGGACCCCATGATCAGATTCCTTTCAGTGTCATTGTTGCTACTTGCTAAAGAAAATGCTTGACCAGAGGCTCCTGGTTAGTCCCTTGGTCTCAGTGTGTATGTTGTCTATATGGGGGAGGAGGTGATAGGATGGTACCAAAAAAGATTGGTAAATGAATCAGCAAGGAGGCACGCCCCTCAGTAAGTTTAAAAGATAAATCTTCTGCTGTCATATTCCCTCTTCCTCTCTTGGACTCGGGCAACCTTGCACTGTCATAGGATCTAATGAAGGAAGGATAGTCATTCCAGTACGGTGAGTTGTAGTACAAGCATTGGATGTGGAGTTTGTATCACAGCTCTCCTTATTCTAACTCTGTCTTTGTTTACGTCTTCAGAATTAACCCTTACCTCCCCGGACCTTAGTTTCACCATCTGTGAAATGAGGGGGTGTGGGACAACGGAGTTAAGTATCTTGCCCAAGATCACACAACTAGTAAATATCAAGTGTCTGAGATCAAATTCGAACCCAGGTCCTCCTGACTGCAGAGCCAATGCTCCATCCACTGCACCATTTAGCTGCCCTGGGTACCATACATGTCTAAATCCTATGACACCCTAAATTTCAAAGGACAATAAAAGAACAGGCAAGCAGGAGACGCAGGCTTTATATAACCCACCTCACAACAGACTGATTCAGCCTTCCTTCCCAGCCTTTCCCTCCCATCTGCTCCAATCAGATATCTGGGTTGTTAGTTGCTGCATAGATAATAATAATTATACCTCAGCATTTACTTTTTGACTTTTTTTTAAAAGCACTTTCACAAGCAAGCAACCAAACACATTTTCCATCTTCCAACTGATAGTTTTGGTCCTCTATGTACACAATGTGAGACAAAGGAAACTAGTCTAGCCACTAGAGGAGAAAAAAGTCAACTGACAGGATTGGATACAACCGACAATGCTGAGGCTGGGCCAGATCCTTATCTCCTTGGACCTCAACACCCTGCCCCCACCCCAGCACACAGCTAGTAAGGGAATGAATGAGCTCCTTTGAAAGTCTAAGCCCTGAGGTGTTCGTTACAGTGAGGCACATCCTAAAGCTTCTACATCTGTATCTATTTTTAAATAGATAGACTGGATACACTCACTGCTTGGACCTTCCTTTTCCTTAAGCTTCCCTTATTTTAGAAAGGTAGTGAAACATCTATCCTGAAGTTTTATAATTCTAAGGTTTATTTTTGAAAATTATAACAAATTAGAATGTAAATTGATGAAAAGGGCATTGGGTAAAAAAAAAAAAAATACTGAAGAAAATATTTCTCCAGAGAGAATGTTTTATTTCAACAGTTGCTTTTCACGAAGTCATGAAGGGAAAGTTATAAGTTCATATGCAAGCACAAACTTTCCCCACCTTTAATCTGACTCCTACTTATGGGGTGAGGAATAAAAGGCAGAGAACCAGGTGTGGAGAAATAGAACTCAACATCTGAATCCTGTGCTATGTACGACCTCAGTAACTCCGATAAAGTTCCTTTTCCTCCATGAGCCTGTTTCTTCAGTTGTGATTTGTTAAGTTCAATTCCCAGAATCTATGATCCTAGATATTTTCAACCTGTATTGGGAGACAGCTTCATCACACCATACTAGTGAGGCAAAAAGCATTTAATAAGCTTTTACTATGGGGCAGCCAAGTGGTGCAGTGGAGAGCTTGCCAAACCTAGCATCAGAAAGCTCTGAATTTAAATCTGGCACTTCCTCTAGCTCTGTGTGACCCTGAGTAAGTCACTTCACCCTGTTTGCCTCAGTTTCCTCTCCTGTAAAATGAGCTGGAGATAAGAATGGCAAATCACTTTACTCTTTGTCAAGAAAATCCCAAATGGGGCAGCTAGGGGGAGCAGTGGATAGAGTACCTGCCCTGGAGTCAGGAGAACCGGAGTTCAGATATGATTTCAGTACTTAATACTTACTTTGCTGTGTGAGCTTGGGCAAGTCACTTAATCTCATTGCCATGCAAAAATCCAAAAAAAGAAAAGAAAAGAAAAGAAAGAGAAGAGAAGAGAAGAGAAGAGAAGAGAAGAGAAGAGAAGAGAAGAGAAGAGAAGAGAGAAAAAAGAAAAGAAGAGAAGAGAGAAAAAGAAAAGAAAAGAAAAGAAAAGAAAGTCCCAAAAGGAATCACAGATAGATAGAAACTGCAGACATTACTGAACAACAACAAATATAGCAGGCTTTATGTAACTCCTGGGATACAAAGAAAACATAGTCCCTTGCCCTTAAGGAGCTCACATTTTAATGAGAAATAACATGAAAAACAATTATATGTATACAAGATGAGAATCATTGTTCATGGGAGTTAATCTCAGAGAGAAAATGCTGATGGGGGTTGAGAGAAAGAATAAGGAATAGGAAAGACCTCTTCCACAAAATGGGGAGTTCAACTGAGTTTTAAAGAAAGTCAGAAAAGTGAAGGGAGTCAAAGGTGAGAAAGGACAGCATTCCAGACATGGAGGATAGATAGTGAAAGGGTCCTATAGGAATAGTTGGATTACAGGATACATAAAGGGAACTCAAGTGTAGGAAGATTTAAAAAAAGCATGGAGACAAGATGGGAAAGATTTGAAATGTCAAATAAAAAATTTTATATTTGATCCTAAAGGTAACTGGGAACCACTGAAGTTTAATGAGGAGGGGCTATCATAGTCAGATCTGTACTTTAGAAAAATCACTTTGGCAGCTGAATGGAGAATGGATTGAAGTAGGGAGAGATTTGTGCAGGGAGATCAATTAGGAGGCTATTGCAATAGTACAAGAAAGGTGATGAGGGGCCAAACTAGGATGCACTATATGAATAGAAAGACACACACCAAAGAGGATAGCTCCCCAACCCAACAGATTAAATAAGACCAAGAATAAAAGCAGAAAGGGGAATCCTGACTCTGACACTTAATAGTTGGGCAAGTCACTTAATCATTCTGGGTCTCAGTTTCCCCATCTATAAAGTAAGGGGATTGGACTAAAGGATCTCTGATGTCCCATCCCCCTCTAAATCTATGATCCCAGGGACAACTACAGGGAACCTTTGAAACAATGAAGTGTGAATGATTGATCCTCTGAGCAGGGGGCAAGCTGTTTTATTTGGTAACCTGATTCCACCCCTTGTCCTAGAGACAGGAGAAGCAGAGAGATGATTTCTCAACTGATGATTATTAACTAATCAATCTGAAGCAAGAGCAGGGAATTTAGCCTAAGCCTTTCGGAGAAGACTCGGCCCTTTCTTTCCTTTTGGACTCATTCTGGATGGTTCTTTTGTTTTGCTTCTTTTTTTTTTAATTGGTTAAAGAGAAAGTCTGTCTCCAGTTTTTCCTTGCCTAGGTGTTACTGTGCAATTTCTTAATGAAATCTGACCTGTCGCTGATTTTGTTGCATCACACCGCAGCTATTTTTACTTGACTGTGTGAGTCACAGGGGCATAATATTGCAATGTTCAATGTGGCTGAGAAAACACAGTGGGTACAGTCAGGGCAGTGGGCAGGTAGGCGGTATGGTGCCACCTTATTTGCCTCTCTCTCTCTCTCTCTCTCTCTCTCTCTCTCTCCCTTAGGTGGCCTTCTCTCAGCCAGTTGCTTCCTTGTGGACAGTCAGAGCACTGGCTGTCTGTTGTTTGCCAGTTTCCTCCAACTGTTCTGTCACAAACACAGCATGAAGTGGGGCCACTGGTCCCATTGTGTTCAGAAAATGGGTTTTTGTAGGGCTCCTTTGCTCATTTTGAAATGATTACAATTACAGCTCAGTCTCCATAAATCTCCGAATCCCAGCAGATTAGACAATGCCCTAAATACAATCCAAATTTATCTACAGTAACTCAACAGGAAGGCTCCAAGGATGATGCAAATGAGTTACTTAGCCGCTGTTTGATTCTAGTTGGAAGATGTGGCAGTAAGTATAGAACAAAATGATTGTCTTTTTCATCTATTTTTATTTTGGAGCGAGGGCCCCATTCTTTTGGTATACACTCCTTGTCCTCTTTATTCAAGAGCTGTTTCCCCCTGCCGTGTTCGAATGCACTCACTTACACACATTTTTCTGCATAATATTAAACAGTAACCTTTGAGTCACCCGCATCCTGGTATGCACTAGACTCAAGCAACACATTTTCCTTATAAATTTTTTTTTAAACGGGGAAAATAATAGAATCTTGACACCAGCTGACATAAGGTATGAGGTGGCAAAAGAGCTTCTATTTTATTTTTATATTTCTTTGTGAAAAGGGAACACAGTATGAAGATTTAGAGATCAAATCATCCCTGCTTTGAACACAGAAACTGAGCCACCCTAGAAATGCCATTTTATTCATGACATTGTGCAATTTACAACTTCCTGTATTTTTATTCAGAGCTTGTCATATCGGCTTCTTAACTACTGGGAGGGAGGGAAAGGGGGAGGGGCTCATTTATTGTTCAAAGACTGATGAGAAGCTTCTGCTGAAGCTTTTTTTTTTAACTCCTTATTTGGACTCCTAATTCTTTCCACTATGTTTACTGTACTGGTTAGAAATGAAACATGTCTTTACAATGGATGTAAAGTATAGAAATATGAGTCTGATATTTAGAAGTTAACATAGTGTTTTGCACCTGTCTAATGTAGTTATCATATAATATCCTATATTTTGGTTAGCTGGGTTTGTGTTTTATGTCCCTCCTAGACTGAGGGCTCCACGAAGGCAGGAAGTATGACTTATCTAAGCTTTGTCTCTCCCATAGATCCAATAGTTCCTGTCTATACTGCCCTGCTCATGTAGAAGTATTTAATAGATGTCTTAGTTAATTATGCCTTTGTTGGCATAATTGGTAAAAGGAAGATTGAATTTTTAAAAAAGCTGTTAATAATGAAAGTTGTATAGTAAAAGACCACAGAACTTGCTGTATTACGTTAATAATAATAAGGATATATGACACACAATAGATTTCTATCAATGTTTGTTCTATCATTTTTTTCTGGTGAATTTAGGGCATTTTCAGATAAATGAGTACAAGAAATTTACCAGCCCACACCCAAGCAACTCAGTCTATTCCCTGCTACAAAGTTTACCCAAATGCTAACTTTAAAACAACACTAAGTTCTGAGCCTAAAATGGCTCCAGAGAAACTTCATCACCACTCAAAAGGAGAGATGTGTTGGCTGATTAACTCATCCAAGGCAGAGCCAGTGAAGACAGAAGTACTGTGTAACAGGAAACATCGTGAGTGATCTGGGAACAAGAAGACTTTGATTCTAGTACTAGCATTGTATGTTATTTTCCTTTTATGGGCCTTAGACTCCTATCTTAGCTTATTAGCTCTAATTTAAGTTTCTGGTATCAAATAGCTGATAAGTGAGTCCAAAAGTAATAGACTCACCTTAAAATCCTTGAAGCATTTATTAGGAACCCTCATAAAAATTTTAAAAAGTTTGTGTGTATGTATGTAGACTCCTTGAAAATAATCTTTCTGTTCTCATTGCTCTGTAGCACATGGCTAGAATGCTAGGCCTAGAGTAAGGAAGATTTGAGTTCAAATCTAACCTGTGTATCCCTGGCCAAGTTATTTTGCTTACTCATCAGCAGCAAAATGGTTAAAAAGAACACTAGACCTGGTGACAGGAAGATTTGAATTCAAATCTAAATTCAGGTTTTTCCTATCTGTGTGATCCTGGACAAGTCATTTAATCCCTGCATCAGTTTCTTCAAGTGTAAAATGGAAATAATTGTAGCATCTACCTCCAAGGAGTGTCCTGAGAATCAAATGAAATAATAATTGTAAAGCATACAATAGGAGCTTAATATAGGCTTATTTCCTTCCTCACTTCTCCTTTCACTTCCTCTTGAACTCTTTGTGATATTCCAATTTTATGTCTTAGTTAAAACTGCTCTCTTAAAAGTTACAGAACCCAGGATCTATTAATAGAAAATCTATCAACTTTTTCTAAAGTCCTTATTTTTGCTGATCTGTTACATTTAACTTTATTAATCTGTTTTTGCCGCCAGCATATTCTCTCCTTTGTAAGTTTTGTGACATTCTTCTCTCTCTCTCTCTCTCTCCAACATACCTGAATGTTCCTTTTCAATCTCCTTTGCTGTCCTATCAACCATATCATAGACCCTCACTCTAGGTATTCTCTAAGACTATCCTGGACCTTTTTTCTCTCTACACATTTTCTTTCTTGGTGACCACATCAGCTCCCATAGGCCTAATTATCAGTTCTATACAGAAGACTTCTAGATTTATATAGCCAGTCCCAGCTTCTCCCCTAGGTATCAATACTGTCTGTTTAGACAATTTCAAGTGAAAATCCTGGCTAGAGATCTCTAAAACTTTACATGGCCATAATATTATATTTCTACAACATCAGTATCTTTCTTATACATTCATCTCCTTAGTTCAAGCACTCATCATCTCTCACCTAGACTATGGCAATGCCCTGACCCAAATTTTTCCCTATTCCCATCCATCATCCATATGGCTACCAAAGTGCTTTTCATTAAATGCAAATCTGACCATAACATTCCACCACTCAATAAACTCCAGAGGCTCCCTATTGCCTCCAAAACAAACTAAAAATAACCTTCTTTATTTAGCTTTTTAAGTTCTTCACTACTTGATCTCATTCTGTCTTTCCAGTCTAATTATATAAATTAGATCCCCCCTTCCTGCTTTCTAGGGTCCATCCAAACACACACAGTCCTTCATTTTCCATCTTTGCATTCACTCTCCTCTATGCCTAAAAAATATATTCCTTCCTCACTTTTACCTTCTGAACCTCTCCTGCATGTCAAGTCAAACACAAGCTTCCACATAAAATATTTCCTGGTCCTGTCTCCCCAACTGTTAGTGCTCTACCTTCCCAAATAGCTTATATTTAGCCACCTTGTAATAATTTATATTTATTCCAAGTTACGTTCACATATATTTGTTATCTGTCTCAATAGAATAAAAGCTCTTTGAGAATATGGATTGTCTCATTCTTCATTTTCATATCTAGCAGAAGGTCTGGCATATGATAGGTGCTTAATAAATGTTTGTCGATTGACAGATTATTGACTCATAAAGCCCAAAAAGATATGTTAAATTTTACTAGTAACCAGAAGAAACAATTAGTTAAAAATAAAACCATTTGATGAAATAGTAAGAAAAATAAAAGGAGGATATATCTTCTATTAAATGAAATACAATCTAGCATAAGTACTGTCAGTACTTATAGGAACCATACATTCAGTCACACATATAGAGATCATGAGTCCAAAGAACTCTTCCTTAAGGATGGCTTTTGCAACTTATGCCCTAGAGAGTTACCTGTAGTTCTCAGACAATTCAGTGTCATTGGCTACTGATTTTGCTGAAGGAAAATGTAACCCATAAGTGTCAGAGGTGAATTTTCCCAACTCCAAGAGCAGTTCTCTATCAATCAGTCAATCAACAATATATTAGGCACTTACCCAGTACTAGACACTGTGCTAAGTATATATAAAAGCAGGCATAAATATTGTCCCTCCCCTCAAGGAGCTCACATTAAAGTGAGGAACAACATGTAAATGACTATGTTCATTCAAGATATATCTCTCTGACTCTCCAGCCTTTAAGATATAAAGTAAAAAAACTTTTTTTCATAAAAAAAAAGAAAAATTCAATGAATTGAGCATGCAACTAAAAAAACCTAGAAAAGCAATTATATGGATGTGCATATTTAGCTAGACAGTGCAATGGATAGAGTGGCAAGTCTAGATTCAGGATGACCTGAGCCCAAATTTGGCCTTGGACACCTACTAGTTGTGTGATCTTGGGCAAAAAAAAGGGGGGGGGGGGTCACTGTTTGCCTCAGTTTCCTCATCTGTAAAATGAGTTTGGAAAGGAAGTGACAAACCACTTCAAGAAAATCCAAAATGGGGGTCACAAAGAGTCAGAAACAACCGAAATGAATAAACTTATATATAGATACATATATGTATAGATGATTGATAGATAGCTTGTATATGAAATATACTATATATTTATATACTTATATATATATATTCTAGAGATAGATAGCTAGAGAGTTAACTTGCTAGTTAAAAAAGAGATGATAGATAGATAGATAGATAGATAGATAGATAGATAGATAGATCTAGTTATTCTTTAGAGAGATTGACACATGGGCTGCCATTACAACCACATATTCTTACCTGAGCCATAGGCATCTATTTTGTTCTTCTAGAGTACCTAGCTAGACCAATAGGGTAAATTTAAGATGGAAGATAAATTAATAATGTAACTCACATTTCTACATTATTTCATTTGAGCCTTACAACTCTATGGCAGAAAGATTTCATTTCTAAGTAGCATGGTATTTAGTGAAAGGATTGCTGACTTTGAAGTCAAAAGGTCTGAGTTTGAATCTAGGCCACATTACTTAAAACCTAAGTGATTTGGACAAATTATTCAACCTCTCTGGGCCTCAGTTTACTTTTTTTGAAATAGGAGGATTTGATAAGTTGTTTTCTAGAAACATATGCTAATAAATAAATGGTAATATTTGAACCCAGATCTTCTAATTCCAAATTGAGTATTCTTTTTGTACTGCCTCTATCAATTTCATGCTATTATTGGATTTTTAAAGTCTTCAGAATCTTTTGGTTTACTTTTTTGCAACCTAACAAATTAATCTGTATATATATCATTTAGATGTAAAGTAAAAGAAGTCCTGAAACTGTAGTCGGAAGACTTGGATTCAAATCTCAGCTTTGCTAATTTTAACTATGTAGTCATTGACAAGACATGTCATCCCTCTAAGACTCAGTTTCCTTATCTGGAAAATGAAGACAATACATATCCTTGCTATGTCACAGGTAGTAAAGTGATTTGAAAACCTTAAAATACTATAGGAATAGGAATAACCATTCATTCATTCATTCATTCATTTATTATTATTTTTTACCAATTAACAGATCAAATCTATCCATCCAAGAAGAGTTTTGAATGAGTCTCAAATAAAAATGAGGGCAATTGTTTGGCCATTTGAAATGTACAGTGACCAAAAATAATTATTTAACTTGTAAACATTCTATAAAAGAACAAGAGGGACTTTTATTCAGAGTATCCAAGTGTGCTTTTTATATAATAGCCCTTTGTACTTTGAAATGTACATATGTCCATAAAACAAGAACAGTTTGAGAAAGCTTCAATTCCATGTTTTCTCTGTGGATGGGTTTTCAAATTATAGTTATTATTATGATGATCATCACCATCATTGTTGATGTTATTCTATTCAATTAATTGCCCTCAAAGAAGAAAGTAAGTCCATTTTGTCTTAACTCATCCTCAATTAGTCCAAAGTGAGAGAAAGATTTTTTTCTTTCTTTTTTTCTTTCTTTTTCTTTTAAACCAGATAAATATAACTTGGCCAAAGACTTGTAAGCCTTCATTGGTGAACCAAGTTTTCCTTAAAAAACCCCCAAAATAAACTGGCAGGAAGAAGGGATTAGACAAAAAGGATTCAACTTGATTGAAACCTGCTCTCTTAAAGGCAGGAAAACGCCCAGGAACAACATGTGGGCTTTTAAATCATTATCAGTTATATTTATCATTCCTAAGCTAGCATTAAAACAACCTCTGACCTTACTTTACCGGATTTCCTCCCTGCCCAGACTCCTGATCTGTCAGATTAATTAACAAAGAAACTGATTTGAGTAAGAACCATATTTCTACAGAGATACTTCTTCAGGTTTACTAAATGCTTTCCTTGCAGTTTATAGGCCAAGAGTTACTCTCCCCTTTTAGAGATGAGGAAACTGAGGTTCAGAGAAAATAGTTGACCTCACCGCATTTATCTAATTGGGAAATGACATAACCCAAACTCTCAAAGTCTTCTGCCTTCCTAACTACTATTTTCTGCAACAGTCTAAGCTGTTGCTCCCCCTGAGTAAACTATAACAGGTGAAACTGTCATTTATTGTTCATACATCAGACTGGATTAATGATCAGACAAAATCACAGGTTATCAGTTAGAAGGGAACCTGAACCCTTTTAGTTCAGTCTCTACATTTTCCATTGAAGGGACTGAGGCTCAGAAGGGGAAAGAAATTTGTTCCCAGTTATACAGGGAGCTACTTGGTTAAGTCAGGAGAGAAACAGGTCTCTTGGTTCATTCAGCCCACTGCTCTTCCACCCACAATGTATGCTTTGGATACCCCTTTCAAACAATTCTAATATTCCAAAAAGTCATGAATAATAAAATTTTAAAGATACATATGAAAAAATGTTTTAACAATTTTACATATCCCCTCCCCTTTTTTCATTTCTCCTTCTTTTTTTCTTTTTCTTAAATTTCATTTTTAAAATATTGAACTTTGACACACACACACACAGAGAATCATTTCCATATACCCAACAGGCTACAAAAAGAGGATTTAAAAGTGGTCCTGAATATCTATTTCATACTGTTGGGTTTTTTTAATTATATGGTAAATCTCAAACATTACTTTTAAAACTATCCTGCTTGTTTTTGCTTCCTTTTGAAATTCCTTCTGTGCATCTGGTTTTCTTTTACTTCCTAAAAACTAGAAGGAGGAAAATTGGGAGCCTACAAAAAGTTGGTATTAGGGAAAGGAGATGTCCAGAGTAAAGCAGCTACTGGGCCTTGGTGCAGAGCAGCAGGGAAGGTCTAAGAGAATTAATCAAATGAACTTAGCCTGGCTAATGTTTGTGAAAACTAGGCATTCTGCCCTACTGGATTTTGATGGGGTATCACTGCTCCCTATGAGCCCAGAAGTTCTCGGCTGGTAATTCAGTATGTACTCGACAAAAAAAAAAAAAAAAAGTTGCCCAACTGGTTTTGTTATTTCAGCTGCTTACAGCCAAGTGAGGCAAACAAAACCTTATCACTTCAATTAAGTCTAACTCTGACATTATTTTCAAGTAAATATTTATAATTGTGGATGATGTTCCATGGCTAGTGGTCTAGGAGACCCCTAACTTCCCGTGGAGTAGATTAATCACTGAGGTCTGCAGATATTCAGTTATACAGCAACTAATCAATCTGTAAAATGACAGAGGCCCCCAGACTTTACCTTCCAGTTCTAAATCTAGGATCTAAGTAACAGCAGTCCTTTCTCTAGTTTTGTCATTTACAAAGCATTTGTCTCACAACAACCCCAGCAGATAGGCAGCATTGTTATTCTAATTTTACAAGTAAGGAAACTGGGGCTTACCGGCCCCAAACTTGCCCAAGGTCACACCAAGACTAAGAAGGGCAGGGCCTGAAGGTAACAGTTATTCTGCTGCGGCTTTTATCTCAAATGCACAGTGAGCAGCTATAAAGTGTTTGACGATGTTTGACTATCAGGAGAACTGGAAGGCTCAGAGAATCTAGCCATGAAGGAGCCCTTAGAGCATGAAACATAGAATATCACAGTCAGAAGAGATATTTTACATGTAACATAGAATATCAAAGCAAAAAGAGACCTCAGAATATTAAAGCTAAGAGGGACACTAGAACACAAAATATTATAACTAAAAGAGTGGTTAGCAGTTATCCAATTTAGCTCCTTCATTTTGCAAATGAAGGACAATATTTCCTTGCAGGATTATAACTGAATAAGAAATATTCTTTCTTTAGTTTCTAAATGTAATAGAATTTGTCTTCTTTAACATGTCCAGAAAGGGGAAAAACTAAACTAAGACAGAAGCACATTTCCTCCTTCCTGACTTTTATCCCCCCCCTTCTTTCTTCCTTCCTTTTTCCCCCTTCCCTCCTTTCTTCCCTTCCTCTTTTTTTTTATTT
Source organism: Macrotis lagotis (assembly GCF_037893015.1). Taxonomy (NCBI): domain Eukaryota; kingdom Metazoa; phylum Chordata; class Mammalia; order Peramelemorphia; family Peramelidae; genus Macrotis; species Macrotis lagotis. The sequence goes on along the minus strand of NC_133658.1, from coordinate 256,800,636 downwards.
CTTTTTCTTCCTTTTTTTCTTACTTCTTTTCTTTGTTTCTGCCTCGCTTTCTTTCTTCTTCCTTCTTCCTTCTCTCCCTCCCTCTTCTTCCTTCTTTCTTTCTTTCTCTCTTTCCTCTTCATTCAAGAAGCAGGTTGCTCTACCCTGAGTTTCTTTCTGCTCCATTAATAAGAACAAATACAGAAAGAAGTCAAATCAAACTTTACTCAGTTTCTTTTGTTCTCCCGATGGGCATTTAGGAAAACAAAACAAGCCCATTATTGATTATTTTTGTAGACAGTTCTCAGGGTGAGAAAGCAGAACCAGTTTTCTGAGTATCAAAGAAGTAGGCATAATCAGGCCTCCAGGAGAAAATGGAACAAATTCAGTGGTTAGTCCAAAAAAGTGTTTTCCTGGGACATTGCAGTCTTAGAGCCACCAAGCACTCTGTTGCCCTAATTGTTGTTCTCAAAAGCAGCAGCTGCTGAAATTTCAGTCACAGATATAGATATAATCAGAAAAGATGGAATAATATTCTCCAAGCACACAATAGCCAAGCCTTCCTCAGGGCTGCCTGGTATATTCATGCTTAAGAAAAACTAACAGTAATGATTAATTAAAGGTGCAGTAAGCTTGGCAGAGCAGTATGCACCAGACTGAATGGAGACATCTTATCAGTTTGATCTAAAGATAGTGCTTTAAAAATCACATATAATTAAGCCTTAAAATGGATGAGGCTGCTTAAACTTTATTATCAACATGGAGAAGGATTGCATCCTTGGATCTTACCAACTGCTTTGGGGGAAAATTGAACAGTTTTTCCAATCCAAAGGTACCCACTGATCTTACTCCCACACCAGCAGACTTCAATCTGACACACCTATTTTAGCCACTGGAAAAGGAGCCCTGAACTCAGTAACTGAAGGAAAACATAAAGAATATACATAACAAATATGTACAGGTGTGTCCCTGAGATACAGTTGCACCATAAGTTTTCTCTATCTGTACTGGCTTTTAAGAAAAAGAGGGAAGTAGAAGAAAAGAATATGAAGGAAAGAAGGAAGGAAGGATGGATGGAAGGAAGGAAGGAAGGAAGGAAGGAAGGAAGGAAGGAAGGAAAGAAGGAAGGAAGGAAGGAAAGAAAGAAGGAGAAGAAGGTAGGAGAAAGAAAAAGAAGAGGAAGAAGAGGGGGAGAAAGAAAGAAAAAAAGAAAGAAAAGAGAAGAGAAGAGAAGAGAAGAGAAGAGAAGAGAAGAGAAGAGAAGAGAAGAGAAGAGAAGAAAAGGCATGCATGCATACCCACATGCCACATGCTAGGTAGGAACAGTAAATAGTGAGCACAATGAACAGTGAGCATAACCTCCCTAGTTACGAAAGCTTGACATTTCCAGAAATTGAGCTGTATTCGTAAAGTTGTGTATTTGTCAGAACATGTTTGCTACATTATCCCTGCTTCCTCCCTCCTTAGCAATATTATAAATTGCTTCTGTGACTATAATTGTTGCTAGTATTACAGAGCAAACAGTGGATAAAAGGAGACTTTAAGGTTACAAAAGCCGGCCTTAATTCACGCTTTGGCTGATATTTATTAAAATGTTTGTTTATATGTCTACACTCTCTGCTGAAAGCCTTGCTATGCTGGGTGTTAAAGAGAAATGGTTTCCCCCTTGAGCTATGTTCAGTCTGAGAAAATGATTTGATTTTTAATTGGCGAGGAGGGAGAGGGACAGACAGGTAGACAGACAGACAAACCCCAAGAGACTGAGACATGTTTCAGTGACTCCAGGGCTTACTTTCATATTAAATTTCTTTATTCCCTATTGTATTATCTAACATTAGACCTGGGATGGGGGAGGGGAGGTTCCTTGGAGTCAGTCAACAAACATTTATTAAGAATCAGCTACAGGCCTAGCAATGTGCTAAGAGAGATAATTTAGAATGACCCTTTTATTTTTCAGAAAAGGTAACAGGGCAGAAACAAAAGGAAATGACTTGACCAAGGCCATTCAATTGACAGAGTCAATCACCTGAATGTCCTGATTCCTAATCTATTCATCTTACCACATATGTTGATGTGAAAGGTATTCACTACATAGCCCACCTGAATAGCTATGAAGAGAGAATTCAGTCAATTTAAAAAAATTTTTCTATAGAAATTTCAGGGTTGTACCCATATCCAATAGCACATCAGGTGAGCAGAATTCTTGTTGGGCAAGAAAATGGACAAATCAATTCATTCACTAGGCTTCTCTGGATTTTCTTAGGTCAATCTTAACCAATCATATACTTTTTAAATTAAATAAAAAAGAAAGAAAGGAAAATGAGACATTACTTAATATTCCAGAACTGGGAATTTCTAATGTAGATGATGTCCCAACCTTGTATTCTAAAGGTCTGCTTTCTCCCTCATTAAGTGCCACCCCTTTTTCTTCTCTATCACTAATTCACTGAGTGACCTTGAACAAATATGTTCTGCTCTCTGCTCTCTTCTGTAAAATGAAGAGATGGGGGAGCTAAGGGTGGTGGTGGGGAATCTCTAATCAGACCTTCTCACAATGCATATGGGCAAAATCTGAGGTCCATGAGTTAAAGAAATATTAATTAAAATGGTCAAATGTGAATTAACATAAAAAAATGAAGAGACTGGACAAGATGGTCTCTAAACTCCCAAAATATAAGACTCTAAATTCTTCAATTCTGATTTCTGGAAATAAGTAATAATTATAACAACTACCTTTTCCTTGAAGATTTCCTGATTGAATCAAACCAGAGCAATAGGATTTTTTTTAACCATCATAAAGGATAGAATATTAATTTCTATAATTCTATATTAAAATTAATAAAACAGGAAATTTCTTAAGATTCTAGAAGAGCTTGCCAAAGTATTATTTTTTTTTAAGTAACCTTTATGGATAAAGGAGGGAAGTTAAGTGGAGAAGAGTTTAGAGTTCTGGACCTAGAGTCCTAGAAGACCTGAATTCAAATTTGACCTCAGACTTACTAGTTATGTAACTCTGATAAATCAGTTAATCTTATTTTCCTCAGTTTTTTAATCTGTAAAATGAGCTAGAGAAGGAAATGGCAAACCATTCTGGTATCTTTGTCAAGAAAATCCCAAATGGGATGTCATGAAGAGTAGGAAATGACTGAAATGACTGACCAACAAATGGATAAAGGAGATAGTAATAAAATATAATCTGCTATCATTAGGTTGCATGCATACTGCATTCATATGTTTCTAAAGAAAATAATGCCATGGAATCAAATGGAAGTTTTTTCTTCATTGAAATCAGAATATCTAGCCTCAATATCAGGTACATTTCCAAATGAGTCATTCCTGCACGTTTTATCATGAACTGATTCTAGATGATAATAAAAATAAATAGTAATAATGTCTCCCAAATAAATTTTAATCACTTGGGGGAGAGTGGAAAAGTAAGAGAAGGGAAAAATATGAATATTAAAAAACAGAGCTAAGAAAGAATATCTACAACTATCTAATTAGAAAATACCTCAAAGGCTTCCAGTCTATCTCCTCCTCCCTATAGGTAATATTTATATAGCACTATGAAACTTCACAACTCTGTGAAGTTGGTACCCATTTTACAAATGAGAAAACTGAGGCTGAGGGAGGTTTAACCACTTGCCCAGGGTTGCACAGGAAACAAGCAGCAGAGAGAGGATTTGAACCCAGTTCTTCTTACTACTTCAGCACTCTCCCCACCATACTGCACTTCCCTATTAGCTCAATTCAAAGACTTTCTATCATATATACAGGCAATTATTGGAGGTTTAAAAGTATACAAAGATAAGGGCCATACAGACTCTGCTCTCAAGGAATTTACAGTTAATAGGAGGAATGACAGAGTCACAGATAAAGATAATACAAGGTAGACCTTGTATTATCTAACACAGATGCAAAGGAGGAGACTAGTCAAAATATCATTAATATTTTCAAATGGCTAAGGGAAAGAATGAAAAAATCAGGGAAGGTTTCTTGGAAGAGGAGAGCATCTGCGTGTGATCAGGAAGGAAAAAATTTCAAATGCTAGAAATGAAGGGGGAAGTTCTATGTAGGTCAATACCAGACATAGGGGACTACATGAATAAAGGCTCAGTGACTGGAGAGGGCAGGAGGAGACTGAGGAATGAAGAATCTACCTGTTATCTGCAACAGAGTAAATAAGAGATTAAAATTAAGCTAACATGTTTCCATTTTCTCTTCTCTTCTCCAACTCTGCTTTTTTTCATCACTCCTTTGCCCAATCTCCATACTCTTTTTTTTTTTCTTTCTGTTACCTTATATTTCTATGACAATGGATGCCATCGGATGGCTAGGTGGCGCAGTGGATAAAGCATTAGTCTTGGAGTCAGTAGTACCTGGGTTCAAATCTGACCTCAGACACTTAATAATTACCTAGTTGTGTGGCCTTGGGTAAGCCACTTAATCCCATTTTCCTTGCAAAAACATTAAAAAAAGAATGGAGAATGGGTGACCTTTTCTTTTAGGAGTTCCAAAATCTCTCAGAAAATTCTGTTTCCTAAATGAATGGTAGAAGAGGGAAGAAAGGAAAAGGACACAGGAACTGAGAGCCAGGTGACCTAGATTTTAGCTTTGACAAGCTGTGCATCAATACACCTTTCTGGAAATGAAAGGGTTAGACTAGTTCACCTTGGAATTGCTTTCTAGTTCTGTGCTCCCACTACTCTTTATTTTCTAATAGTCTATGTTTCTTTTATAGAATTCTTTCATAGAACATTTCATAATATTCTAAAATGTTTCCTGCTATGTCTTAGATTCCATAGATAAAGATTTCAATTTGGAGTACAAACAGACTTGGGATGTGTTTTCTCAGTGTTTACTATATTAAAGACTCACAAGTTCATGGAAAGGGAGCATGGTGTAGGAGACAGTACTGGACTGGGAGGCAGGAAGAGCTGGGTTAACTAGCAAAGGGATCACAGGCAAATCATTTAACTTCTCTAAACCTCCCTAAGCATTATCTACTAACAGCTGAATGAGTTTCTCCTTTGTTGAATAGGAACTTCTTCCACAAGATAATCACCACCTTTAGTAGATTGCCTCAATGGATCACATTGGACTGAAAAAAAATCCATCAACCTCCTGGTGATTCCCTCAGTTATTAGCACTCTTTTCCTCTTGAAATTACTTTCTTTGTAGTATTTTATTACTTATGTACATGTTAAAATTACTTGTGAACATGCTATATTCCTCTTGCCCCTCCATAGAATATAGGATCTTTGAGGGGAGAGACTTAATTTTGACTATATCCATGGTGCCATGCACAGAATGGGAAGGAGCCTTAGATTTCCTCTAGTCCAAGTTACTCATTTCATATATATACATATACATATATATATATATATATATATATATATATATACACATATACATATATATGGAAAATGTGACCTGGAGATGTTCAGTGACTTGCCCAAGTATATGCTCATGGAGCATATGCTCTCTGCCATATACAAAGTTCTTTTCACTTGATCACATTCTTTTCTATGAGACTTCTCCTAGTCTGTCCCTCTGCTACCAGTCTTCTTGCCTGGGCACCATCATCTGTGCCCATCAACAAACCAATGTCCCCTACTGGTGAACAGGATATGAACATATCCTTAAGTCTAAATTCAGTACAACATCCCTACCTCCCCCAAGAAAAAGAGTGGCTAAGGTTTTTCAGTTAATAACACAATCTAGGGGGCAGCTAGGTGGCAGCTAGGTGGCGCAGTGGATAGAGCAATGGCCCTGGAGTCAGGAGTACCTGAGTTCAAATCCAGACTCAGACACTTAATAATCACTTAGCTGTGTGGCCTTGGGCAAGCCACTTAACCTCATTTGCCTTGCAAAAACCTAAAAAAAAAATAATAACACGATCTAAAATATATTTGAGGTACAAATAGCTCTGGGAGTGACACCTTTCTTGAAATCGACTCCTAGAATGTTACATCTAGAGGAATTTTAAAATATATAACATCAAATGTTAGAGCTGAAAGAAACTCAGAATACATCTGAGTTGGAATGTCTTTTGAAACAGATCATAGAATGTCAGAGCCCAAATGATCCTGAGAACATAGAATATAGAATATTAGAGCCAAGAATCTTGAGAACATAAGAACATAGAATGTCAGAGCCAAAAGGGTCCTGAGAACATAGAGCATAGAATGTCAGAGCTAAGAGTTCTGACAGCAAAAGAGCATAAAATGTCAGAGCCCAAATGATCCTGAAAACATAGAACATAGAATATTAGAGCCAAGAGTCCTGAGAACATAAGAGCATAGAATATCAAAGCCAAAAGGGTCATGAGAATATAGAGCATAGAATGTCAGAGCCAAAAGGGTCCTGAGAACATAGAGCATGGAATGTCAGAGCTAGAAGGAATCTTTTAACACGAAACACGAGATGTCAAAGCTAACGGGGCTCTTAGAAAATATCAAGTCAAATCAGCTTATTTTATAGACAATGAACCTGAGGCCCAGAGAGGGGAAGTAGCTTGATAAGCACATATTTTCCCCTGTTAACGTTCAGATTTTTTTTTAACCTCTCTCCACTTGTGCTCCCTGAAAGACAGGAAACAGAAATGCTTCTGGAGAAGCTAAAACATTCTGAGGTGTTTGCATAAATGTCTCCAGTTTGGCAGGTCTTCTCTTTTACCACTCAGCTCCAGAACCTACCAGTGAGCCCAATGTTCACAGCTTCCATTTGCATTTGTCTAGCACTTTCAGGTTTTTACTTAGGGCTTTCCAGACATTATCTCATTTCATCATTTAAAAGTCAAACCTGTGGGGCTTCCTGAGTCACCTTAGCTGGTAGAATGGATCACTTCCTTAGGCAGGAGGGCAGAAAAACTTTGGGAGTTTGGAAAAGTACTAAAGATTAGGACAGGGGTGAAAGATGAATGCCTCCCTTCTCCCAGAGGGCTGGGAGATAAAATTGTTTTGGTGGATTTTTTTTTTTTTAGCTTTGCCTTCCATCTAGACCTGTTTTAACCTTCCTGGCTATGTCCGGGTGGGGCTGATGTTGAATCTCATACAATTATTACTGTGCTTCTGATCCCTGATTAAGATTTCCTAGCCAGTAATTTATTTTAGTGCTTTGGGGAAGAAGTGAGTTTCTCCCTGCTGCTCTATCATTTATATTATAACTTGATCCCCTGAAGGAAATACCTTTCACATCACAATTAAGACAAGGCTTAAAGTGAAAAGTTTGCCCTGTTAGTAAGCTTATATGAAACACTGGGCCAGATGTGCTTATGAAGCCAACCCTTTTGACTGATGGCCAATAATGGATTGCCTTTTAGATTTTGCCCAGATCTGCTTTTCCCTGTAACCTTCTGCTTATCGGCAAGGAGTTTTCTACAGTTTCAGGTACTTCATTTTTCTTTCGGTTTCTTTTTACAGTTAAGTTGGGGGGCGGGGGGAGAAAAAGTTCATTTCTCCAAAAGGCTTGTTGAATGAGGAAAAAATGGAGCAAAAACAGGAAGGCACATTGTAACTTTTCTCATGACTGTCACCAGGGTCAACTACCAGAATAAAAGCATTATTAGCAACAAGACAATCCCCTTTTCCCCACACTGCCAGTAAACTTCATCCTCAGCCCTCCAAAGGTGGCATATACCTAATTAGTTGTGCCCTTAAAAATACAAATACATAAGCATACATGCCCACAAAACAAACAACAACAGCAAAGCCCAGAAATTCTTCACAAGCCTACAACAGGAAACACTTGAGATCATAGGCTCCAGGCCTGGCAAATTAAAAGATTTAACACTTGGTAGGTTAATCTCTCAGGTTTTAGTGACTCTGCTCATTGGTAAAAAAAAAAAATCAAACAGAGGTAAAAGGGCTCTCAGAGCACAAGTCTGGGCTGATTTGTGTCAGTGTGTCTGACTAAAATTTTTTATTGAAGTCAAGGAATTCCTACCTCTATCTGATAAGGATCTGTGAAGGATTTAGAGAAAAAGATGTCACTTCTCTCCTCCCACCCCACACAACCCCTTTTACTGACATTTTAAAAATACCAATTTCCTTATGTTATATAAGTATAATTCACTTTAAATTCCTTTCCTCTCTTCCTGGGTCTACATAGACAAAGCAAAGGAATTATTCACTGAATAATCCATACTGATCTCTCCCTCTTCAAATTATCATATATAATCTCAGCTATTTTAAAGGAAGCCACTAGTTCAGAAGATAATAGTGTTGAGCTTGAAATCAAGAAGATCTGAATGTGATCCAGGCTTCTCATACTTGCTGCCTCTGTGAGCCTCACTTTCTTCATCTGTAAAATGAAGATGATTATGTTTGAGGTACCTCCTTTGTAGGGTTATCTGGAAGATTAAATAATATTATCTATTGGAAACTTTTTGCAATCTTTAAAGCAGTGAAAAATATTAGTCATTAGTATTAGGTTGAAACCTCATAGTAGAGTTTAAATTCCTTTAAGGCAAAAGTTTTTAACCTGGGGTCCATGGACATCAAAAGATCCAAAGATCCAAAAGATCCATGAACCAATGGAATCTTTTTTTTCAGGCACCTCTATCACAGGTCTAGCATTTCTTTCCATTTTGAATATAGGCAACTAAGCCTTATTCTGAGAAGGGGTCCATAGGTTTCACCAGACTCCCAAGGGGGCCATAACATAAAAAAGAAAGGTTTAGAACTCCTGAGTTGGGACAAGAATTGTTTCTGATTTTGCTTTACATTTCTAGACCCTGGTCTAGTGCCTTGTTGATACAAATACCTAATATATATGCTTATTGAAGAGAAACTGAACTAATAAAGGAATTCCCTGGTACTCCTCCTTTATTTGGGTCCAGATCTGTATTTTCATTCCTGTAGAGAACCCCCAATCCCTTATCAACACAAATTGGCAACTATCCTGCACTTTGCAGAATTAGAGTTGAAGTGACTTTTTCAGGATGACTCAACCAGTTAAGTCTGGGAGAAACTCTGATAAGAGGTCTTCCTGATTCCCAGGATTCCTTGATTTCTTCTATCTGCTGACCCACAGGGTCTCTCATCTTGCACATGATAAATATTGAATTGAGTGAATGAATGAATGATGTTCTATTTGTAAAAGACCAGCTAAGGTAGCACATTTCAGGTGCAGAAAAACTCATTCCAGGGACTTTATCGTGAGTTATTGGGGGAATTATTTGACAATCAATACCTTGATATCCTGAATAATAGACACAGCAGGTTAGAGCAGCAAGAGAACATCCAGGCTCAAAGAAAGAAATGACACAAAGTACCTCTAAAGGTCAGGGATTGGGGATCCATATCTCTTTACCTATGTGATAGCAAAGTCTAGCCTGGAGACTTAAAGTGAAAAGGATAGAGTACAGGACTTGCAAACTCAGGAAGACCTAAATTCAAATCCTGTCTCAGAAATCTACTAGCTATGTGAGACTAGACAAGTCACTACTTAACTTCTTTATGTCTCAGTAACCTCATCTGTTAAAAGTAATACCTTCCTAGGTAATTAAGAGGCTGCGATTTTATGTACACCTTACACATTTATATGTATGTAAACAAATATGCATATGTCTATATGTGATATACTTATGAGTACATATGTCACTGCTGTTGTTAGATATATATTAGGTGCCTGTATGTATAAGGTAGGAGCTGCTAGTTGGCACAGTAGGTAGAAAACTAAGCTTGGAGTCAGGATTTCTCATCTTCATGAGTTCAAATCCAGCTTCACACACTTACTAGCTATGAGATCTTGGGCAAACCCTGTTTGCCTCAGTTTCCTGAGAGGGAAATGGCAAATCACTCCAGTATCCTTGCCAAAAAAGAAAAATGGAGTCACAGTCTGATAGAACTGAAAAACATCACAACAACAATATCATACAACACAGAAACAGGTTCTAGAAATATAAAGACAAAATTAAAAACAATCCTGGTCCCAACTCAAGGGTTCTTAACATTCATTTTGTATGTCATGGCCCCTTTGGCAGTCTGGTGAAGTTTATAGACCCTTCTCAGAATAAGGCTTGGTTGCCTACATGCTGTTTTACAAAACTTAAAGGATCAAATAAATATTAGCTATTATTAATTGTAGAGTATCTCTTCATTTATGTGCACACATACACATGCATACTAGCTAACGTACTCATAAAAGGGAGCATGGTTAGGATACAGGCTTTACAAGTCTAGCCTATGACAGATGGATTCAGAAAGATTCCACATCCAGAATAAGATCACATTTTCCCCATAGCATGTGGCAAACACCTGTGACCTATTGGCCTGGCCTGGTATTCCAGGGTGGGAGATAGACCTTCACTCTTAACCTCAGGGCCTTCCTCTTCTTCTGTGATCTTATTTTGAAAAAAACAGAAAACTTTTAGCTGGCACTTGACTTGTCTGTGAAGTGATAATAATAGTAAAGTCTAATCATGAAGAAGTCAAAAGAATAGTGTCCTAGGTTTCTTTCAGGCAGTGGGGATTCTGGAGAAATAAATAAACAAACAAAAAAATCAACCACAGACTTTGTGATAGAACCAGGGGCCTGAGGATGTTGTATATATTAGGTTGACAGGGCATTTCTCGAGCTCCTTTGTGAGTTTAGAAATGGTAATGAGTTTTTAAGTTTGGGGGGGATGGGAAGAGGAGAGAGGAATTGAGATGAGAGTTTCCTCCATCAGAGGAGGAAATCAGGTGAGAGACCGAGAGGAAAGAGTACTGTTTCTTTTGTTCTTTCTGGTTCAACAGAGATTTTGAACTAGTAAAAGCAGCATTTGAAATGAAAGAGAAAACATCCCACTCTTATACAAAACCAAGGTCTGCCTGTACCTGGGATTTTGTGTATGGTTCTGATTGCCATACCTCCTATCAGAGGGTCCATTAAAAAAAAACCACTAAAAGGATCAAAGGGATTAGGAGTTGGCCAGAGAGGTAATATGAAGAGGACCTGAAGACTTACTTATTATATGAGGAGAGACTAAAAAGTCTCTTCACTTTGGAAAGAGGGAAACTCAGAGAGTTAGAATCAAAGGTTATCATATTAGAAAGGTCTATCTATAATATAAGGGAAGAGGGGTTTGTCCTGCCAATCAATCATCAGGCTGCTGATCAGCCTTCTAAGGCTGCATTAAATAGTGGGTGGGCATACCTGGTCTAGAGTCAGGAGGATCTGATTACAGATCTGATCCTGGAGACTTATAACCTGTGTGACCCTGGTCAAGCCACTTAACTCAGTTTGCTTCAGTTTCTCATCTGTTAAAATGAGAAAATGGCAAACACTCTAGTATCTTTACCAAGAAAACCCCAAATAGGATCACAAAGAGTCAGGCATGACTGAGAAATGACTCAACCACAACAGCAAACTGTATAGAGGATAGAGAGCTGACCTGGGAATCTAGAATGCTGTTCAAATCTCACCTCTTACATATACTAGCTCTGTGACCCTGAGCAAGTCACTTAACATTTGGCCACAGACAATGATAGAAGATTATCAGTTTCATAAGACTATAGGTGCAACTAGGTAGATTGATTGATGATTAACATTTGTCCTTTATTCTCAAAAGAGATCATAAATCAGGGAAATGAAACCATGACAAGCAAGTGAACTGGATTTGAGTGAGGGGGTGCTGTGCTAAGTCACCAGCCTCACTTTCTCCTCTGGAGTCATCTGGGTCCAGTGGTTAGATATGAATCAGGATGACTGGAGATGACCCTGGATGAGGGGCAACCAGAGTTAACTGATTTGCCCATGGTCACACAGCTTGTAGATGGCAAGTGTCTGAGGCCAGATTTGAGCTCAGATTCTCCTAATGTAGGACTAGTGGTCTACCTACTGTACCTTTGATAGTACAGTGGCTAGAGCACTAAGCCTGGATTTGGGAAGATCTCAGTTTAAATCCATATTCAGACATTTTCTGACTGTGTGACCTTGGGCAAGTCACTTAAGCCTGTTTGCTTTAGTTTCCTCATCTGTAAAATGAGGATAATGACAGCATTTACCTCTCAGGGTTGTTATAACGATCATATAAGATAATAATAGGAAAGCACTTAGGATAGTGTTTAGCACATACAACACACACACACACACACACACACACACACACACACACACGGTATAAATATTTATTATCATCATCATCATCATCCTAAGTTGTATCAGTAGAGGATGTTCCCTTGACTAATGAAATTGCAGGGTTGTAGATATAAGCATGTGGAGGGGAAGAGGGATGTATGATATGAATATTTAATTTTATTCCACAAATTTCACACTACTAAAAGTAGTGTGACTGGCATAGTGGAAAGAAATTGAGTGATGGTGGACTAGGTTCAAGATCTTCTGGGCAACAGCTACTAGAAGAATAACTTTAGGCAAGTCATTTAATCTTTTTGAGCTTCAGTTTCCTCATCTGTAATAAAGGAATAAAAGTATCCCAAAATAAGCATTTCAATAAGAATTTATTCTCAAAGCTATGATAATTTTCTCACCTCAGAGGAGTGTTATGAGAAAAGTGCTCTATAGAAGCAAGTAGAACCAGGAGAACAAGTTAAATTATGACAGTGATGAGTTAAAAGAAAACAATACTAAAAAAATCCAGAACTCTGATCAATACAGTGACCAACTGTAACTTCAGAGGACTCAGAGTAAATCTGAGAAAGGTGATAGACTACAAATATGAAAATGGGCCTACATTTCCAGCCAGTGTTAATTTGTTTTGTTTAACTGTATTTGTTATATAATCCTGTAAAAGTTCATGATGGAGGAGCCACTAGGAAATAATAGTAAATTAAAAAAAAATAAAGCATCAATAACATTTTAAAAAAAAGGCAAAGTGCTTTTTAAACCTTAAGGTACTGTTTAAATAAAGACACTATTAAATAGGAGGCACCCTGTAGAGTCTAAAAGGAGTGCATTAGGCAGAAGAAAATGAAGCAGCAGTAATGATACAGTGGAAAGAATACTAGATTTTTTAGTCAGATTCCATGAATTCAGAGTGTTTATTATCTGTGAAATACTGGACAAGTCACCAATAATAATAACTCACATTTAAATCAGACTTGAGGCTTGCAAAGCAATTTCCTCCTAATATCCTTCTGAGGCAGGTAGTATAAATTTTATTGTCCATATTTTAGAGAAAAAACAAATTCAGAGAAGTGAAATTATTTGCTCAAAGTTAAATAGCTAATAAGGAAGATTTACATACAGATTCTCAGACATGATGCATCCCCTTCTGCAGCCCCCAGTTCATATACAAAAACAAACAAAAACCTTGCTGGGTCTCAGTTTCCTCATCTGTACAATGAAGAAGTTAGATTAAGCAATCTCTAGATAGATCTCTTCCAGGTCTAAATCCTATAATCATTATGCTAAGCAATGAGAGTGTAAATACAAAAACCCAGTTCCTGCCTTCAAAGAGTTTACATTCTGATAGAAAGAACCAAGACATGTAGGGAAATAGTGGCCAAAGAAGAATATTTGGGTTTAGGATGGTAAGTTCACAAAGGCAAATGCTACTTGCCCCAGAAAGAAGAAAAAGAATGAAGAATCTGAGTTTGAAACAAGATTTAGATAAATGAATGGCTGAAAGGTCTACATAACAATTGAGTGACTAAGGAAAATTAAGATAATCTGTTATCCATGCCTGATGATGCAAGATCTAAAATTTCTTCCAATTCTAAAATTCAAGAAGTCTATGATGATAGATAGATGAGATAGAGATAGAGATAGAAAAAAAAAGGAGAGAAAGGAGAAAGAAAAGAGAGAAAAAGGAGGGAAAGAAGGAAAGAGATGATAGATTCAGAAATAGAGATAGTCATAGAAATATGATAGATGGAGATGAGCAGTTAGATATTCATACACATATATTACCATGTTATATAATTACCATTATCACACACACACACACACACACACACACACACACACACACACACACACTTATTTTTCTACTCTAGTCAGAGAAAAATGAGAACCTTGTTTGAGAAAACAGTTGAGAATCTAATACACATGGGTGCTCAAACTGCTAAAACAACCAAGCTTCGTTTAGCTAAAGAATTCTGTCTTTCAGAAGTTTCAATTCAGGTGCTCTCTACTTTGTCAAGCTTTCCTGAACTGAACCCACTCCTCAAAAAAGAAGTATTCTTTCTCTTCCCCAAATTTTCAGGATCCATTTTGAAACTTCATTGCATTGCAGTTCCCCTGAGCCTAAGACCCTTCCCTCATTTCTCTATTATGTATTATATTTATTGGAGTAAAAATCCTACCACTTCCTAATCTCCCCATCCTCAAGTAGAACATATACTTCATGAAAGCAAAGATGGTTTCATTTTTTAATCCTTGAGCCCAGTGGTTTGAACAGTTTATTGTTGTTGTTCATTCATTCTAATCATGTCCGACTCTTCATTTGAGGCTTTCTTGGCAAAGACACTAGAGTATTTTAACCATTTCCTTCTCCAGTTCATTTTGCCATTTCCTACTCCAGCTTATTTTACATATGAGGAAACTGAGATAAATAGGATTAAGTGACTTGCCCAGGGTCACACAGCTAGTAAGGGTATGAGGCTGGATTTGAAATTCCTGACTTCTGGCCTGGTGCTCTATCCATTGAGCCACCTAACTGATAGACACATAGACAGACAGACAGACAACAAATTTTATCCCCTAACAAAATTCCATAGAAGTAAAATTTATCAAGTTACAATTTCTATAGAAAGCAATTATTGGTCTGTTTTGTACTTATCCTATAACAGGGTTCTATGATAATATTATCAATAAAAATAGTCACAATAATGCCGACAATGCAAATTTAACAGTTTAAACATATTTTCTCCTAACCCTATTTTCTCCTTTAATCTCCACAATAGTCTGGGGATCTAAGCAGGGCAAGGATTATTATCACCAATTACAGATGAGGAAGGGGCTTAGCGGGGTGATGTAGTTTCTGTTCAAGGTCACATCTTATATGTGCCAGAACTAGAATTGAATTCCTGCCCATGACTTGTATGTACATGTGTGTCAATGTGTCTATGCATGGATTTATACTATTTCCCTTTGTTCTATGCAAGATATTAAATTGACGACTCCTCCCTCCCTCAGGGAGTTGGAATTGGGAGCTGAGGGAGAACATACAACAATTCTTGTATCTCCTAAGATCATTTCCATCTTCTCTCATAGTTGCTTACCAAAGCCAGAAGTGTGTCCATGTGAGATGATGAATCATGTCCTATGAGAGGTCCATTCCAAGTTCTATATAGTAAGCTCAGGGAAGAACTTTGTCCTTCTTGTCTAATTGCTCTACTTTAAAAAACTAAGGTTGAGACCAATTATAGGCAGAGCTCTGTTTTTTTGTTGTATTTTTAGCTTCTGGGATGAAGAAAGAACTTTACATACTTATCTGTGATTATTAGGATCTAAACAATAGAACTCTAAACTAATCTGGTGCATATCAAGATAGGTTTACATGATTGTTTCTGAATGCAAGTATGAGTGAATGCATACAAGTATGTGTGTTTATGGAAGTATGCATATACATACTCATAACTATAGAAATACATATTTTCCTTTGACTTGCATTTGAGTGTCCTGACCACTGTCATTTTGAAACAACTTTGTTAATACATTATAACTAAACTCAAATTCAAAGTTGAGAAAACTTGTGATATTTTTCAGCTAATCAATTCTTTGATTACTGATGCTTCTATAAAATCAATGACCCCTTATAACACTGTTTCATATTATGCAATGTTTTTAGAGAAATAATTTGTGATATTGCATGTATATTACTGATTGATAGATGACAGATAGATGAAGATATGTAGATGAATGTATACATATGTATATTGATATACTTTAAATATATACAAAATGTATGATTATGTATGTATGTATGTACGTATGTATATACATATAGACAAGGTATTCCTACAGAGTAATGACATGGAGTAATAATATGAATGGCATATGAATGCAAACTGACCACATTTCATATAAATATACACATATCCCCAACCTTTCCCCCCTCAGCAGTTACCAAATGAATGGAAAATTAGCAGAGGATCTGGGGTAACTACGCATCCACAAATCTCCACAGAAACATAGCAACCAAACATCCCAAGATGAAAAGCTAGATGAGAGTATTTCATCAGGAAAAAAAGTCAAGGTTATTTTTTACTTTAACTGCCACACGGAGGGGGGAGGGGTGGTTTTATTTGTTGAATGGAAGAATTCTTATTTCTTTCTCCTCCCTCTCACTTTCTCAATTCCCCACTGTAGAAATATTCTGGGGAAAATATATTTACTTCCTTTATTAAAGCGTTGGAAGAGAGTGCACTTGTGTGTGTGTGTGTGTGTGTGTGTGTGTGTGTGTGTGTGTGGTCAGAAGCCAGAAAAAGTCTTCATAACAAAAGGAAGGGAAAAAAAAAAATCTTTGGCTGGTATCCATTCCCAGACTATAAACATATTCAGTAACTTCCCAACCACATCATAAAATGCTCTCCTTCTCTCCATGGTCTCCCCCAGTTCATATGATTCAATTGTAAATTGTAGAGAATCTTATTCTGATAGATAATGTTTGCAGCTCTAAAACTCCACGTTTCTGGGAAAGTTCACAAAAGCTTCCCTTTGTTGGGCAGACTAGCTTTGGTAGGCTTTTCACCGGGACCTGAATGGGTGTGTTCCATTTAGCTGCTGTTGGATTTTTAGAGCAAGAAATTGAAAGATGATCCTCTGATAGAGATCAGAGAAAGAGAGATGTTACCTCAGACACCAGCAAAGCATAAGCCGGCCTTATAAACAGGAAAGCACCAACCACAGTATTCTCAAACCATGAAATACAAGTAGGAGCTTGTGAACTGAAACCCGAACAGAGTCCAAGAATCAAACAATGGTCATTTTTTGCTCAAGAAGGTGACAATCTCCAATTTTCCTACAACGGGTTTGGCTTCGAGAGCCCCGTTTCTTTCCCTTGGGTATAGACCACAAACAAATGGATGGATGGCTGGGCAGATGCATCTTCTCCTTCTGCCCTGGTAGCATCTCCTCCTAACTTCTGCCACTGAGATGTGATGAGATCATGTGTTTTGCTCTCTGGGCCACATTTTGCCTATGTCTAAAAGTAGGCTCCTGGCTTTCAAAAGTACCTTCTGATTTGTTCAAACTCTTGCACTTTCTGATTTGCCCAGACAAAGACCAGAAACTAAAATCCCGCTGCATTACCCGGTTGTATTTATTAGCAAAGTGGCGTTCGGCCAAAATGCTGAGCACGTCAGGACTCTAACCTGTTCAGACATAATGGCTGCCTTTGTAAGAATAGCTCTTCATTTCTGCAACTCTACCCCCACCAGTTTGTTCAATGAACCAGAAATCATTTCTATTTCTTTGCAGTCGGAAAAAAAAGATCAGTTATAAGCCAGGTGTGCATTTCTTTTGCTGCTTTTAAAACAGGATAATATTTAGCTGTCTTCATTCTCCTATCAAAAATAATTCCCCACATGGACCAGAAAATACAGTCCTCAACAATATCAGATTGAATGATACAGAAGAGATGTGTGAGTGAATTATTTTTTAAAAACTGATTTTATTCAGAAACTAAGCTATTCGATTCAATGAGAATGATGCCCTCAACTCCTAAGATGTAGTCACTCCTGTGGTAGGCACTGTGGGGGATATATGAGAAGTATAAAACACTATCATTTCCCTAAAGGAGCTTATAAGCATGTTCGGGAGGTAAAACACACCCTCGCAGAATCAGATAATGATATATGACAGAATGAAGAAATACCAAAGTAATGATAGCATACACTTGCTGTGAGTTCAGAAGGAGGTACCCATCCTGCCTGTCACTATCTATCTGTAATACATCACCTCTGTTAAATACACTTAAACATCTGAGGGGTGGGATATTCCATCATTGGTCTTGGTTTGAATTCATAATCCCCCAAGAACAGAAACCAGTGAGGCTTCATATATCTGTCATATGAGAGATTTAGCAATATGAAAATAAGGTAAATGACCCCACAAATATGCACCACATACATAAAACATTGGACTTCAACTCCTTCATCTAAGTAATAAGGATTTGTAAAATTATTGATCTCTAAAGGGCCTTCTGGCTCTAACAATTCTGTGATCCCAGTTCAGACATTCAATAGTCTCTGTTCTAAGGTCCCTTCCAACTTTGTCATTCTATATTCTAAAATTTCTCTCATTTTTCACCAGCATACAACTCTGGAACTTAAAGTCAATCAATCTGCCACAGAGTTTAATAGGTACAGGTGCAGATGAGGCCCCCAATCTGAGATGGCTAAATGATTTGCAAGAGTATTTCACAAACTTGTCAAATTTGGAGCCTTTGCTGAGAGTCTTAGAATCTTCTGATATACTCATGCAAGATACTTTTCTGAAGGAAATTTAAGGATCAGGGCAGCCCTTGGTGAGCCCCTTTCCAAGGTGGAGTCCTTGAAACAATTCCTTATTTAATCAACCCTGTTTTTTTTTCCCTTCACTTCACAAATATTAAGTGCACAATATGTAAAAAAAAAAAAAACTCCCATGCTGAGCATTAGAGAAGATACAGAGTTTAGATGCTCCTGTCCCAATGGAATTTACAGGGAAAAAAAAGAGAACACCTACGCTGTTAATTGTGGATAGACATTGAACATGAACTCAGTAAGCTTTGAATTTAAATAATACCTTACATAGTCAACCTGGACAAGTTACTTAACATTTCTTTATTATTATTATTATTATTATTATTATTATTTTAAACTTAAATACAAAAATGATAAAAGAAAAAACATTGCTATGTACATAGCAGACCACAAGGATTCAATATAAAACAAAAAATTTCCATTTCAAGAAAACCTAAATCATAAATACAATACATTGTTTTTGAAGCTGTTCAGCTTTTCTTTGCTTCCTTCTTTGGTTTTCTTTTGTTCTCTGCCATACACTTTTTACTTTAGTTTTCCCCTCCTTCTCTCTCCCGTCATCCTAAAGAAAATCACAATTATGCATGAATGTATATATATATATATATACATATATATGCATATATATATAAACATATATATATATATACACAAAAACAGATATCTACATACACATATGTGTGAGACTGTACTATGCTTATTTCCTCCTATCGTTTAAATGTTTCTCTGAAGGTGGATAGCATCTTCCTTGAGTACAACTGTTCTATGTCTTTCTAAATTAGCCAACTCATTTACTACACAGCAATATTAAAACCCTTTCACAACCAAGAGACTGTCTATGAAAAATTTTTCCCCAAATTTTCTACATTCCTCCTGTTCTTGACTACATATAGGTTTTATTTATACAAGAAAATTTTATTTGAAAATAATTGAAATTATCCTTTTTTACACTTCAACAATGCTCTTCTCTTATAATATAGTTTAAGGTTGAGTCTACTGAATCTGTTTACCTTTGCTTCTTTTTTCCCCTGGTTTCTTTGAAGTCCCTATCCTTTTGTTCCTCCAAATGAATTTTGTTATTAATTTTTTTAAATTAGTAAAAAATTTTTTTAGTAATTTAACTGAGATAACATTGAATAAACTTATTGACTTTATAATTATAATGACAATATCATTATATTGACTTTACCTACTCATGAACAATTTAATATTACTTCAGTTATTTAGATCTGAGTTTATTTGTATAAAAAAGTATTTTATGCTTATGTTCATATAGTTCCTGTATCTGTTTTGGCAGGTATACACTCAGATATTTTATATCGTAGAGGTATTTTAGATGGTCTAAAACAATATTGAATGAAAATTTTGCTACATAATGTAGTTTCTCTATTTTTCACTTTTGATTAAATCTATTTTAAATTTGTCTGAGATAAGTATTATTATTCTTGATTTTGTTTACATACTAAATTCTATTCCTGCCCTTCCTTTTATCTTTGTGTGTATCTCTTTTTTTGTTGTTGGTGGTGAATTCAAATTCGTAATCTGCTTTCAGTTTCTGTTTTATGGATAAATTTGTTCCACACACATTCTAAGTGGCAATCACTTATGTATTTTCTTTCTTCCTACTTTTCTTCACTATCCCTCCTCAAACCTCTGCATTACTTTTAACCACTCCCATGCTTCCTATTCTTTAACCTAAGCACCCCTAAAAGAGTCTTTCCCTTTTCTTCCCCCCACCTTATTTCTATCTGAATTAAGAAGGCTTTCTAAATATATGTCATTCCCTCTTTAACCCATTCCCAATGAGAGTAAGGTTCCAGTACTATCTACCCTTCTCCCCCAACTTCTTCTATATCAATTTTTCCTTTTATACCTCATTTGTATGCAATAATCACTCTTCTTTAATTCCCTTTCACAATTTTCTTTTTTTTCAGAATCACTCCATCGTACTCATATTTCAGTCCAAGCCTTTCTTTCAAACTCCTTGACTAAAGATTACTGATAATATTTTCACATATAAGAAGTAAACAATTTGACCTTATTGAGTGCCTTATAGCTGGTCTTTAGTGTTTACTTTATATTTCTCCTAGATGTCAGATTTTCCCTTAAGTTCTGAAGTTTTTGGCACTAAAACCTGAAAGTATTTGAGCTTATTAAATATTCATTTTTTATTTAGATGAATACCACTCACTATGTCTAAGTTCTTGAGTAAGTCAGTAAATCATTATGGGTCTCAGTTTCCTATCTGCAAAGTGAAGCAATTGGATAAAAAGATCTCCAAGATTTTGTTTTGCAGCATTTGTTGAATTTATAGTCCCAGCTCTTTTGCTCTACAAAATTTAGTATTCCAAGAATTACAGTCCTTCAACATACTAGCTGGCACTTAATATTTCTTTTTGTTTGTTTGTTTTTTAAAGGCAAATGAGGTTAAGTGACTTGCCCAAGGCCACACAGCTAGGTAGTTATTAAGGGTCTGAGACCGGATTTGAACCAAGGTATTCCTGACTCCAAGGCCGGTGCTTTATCCACTGCGCCACCTAGCCGCCCCCACTTAATATTTCTTAACCTCATTTTGATCATCTGTAAAATGGAGATAGTAACTTTGTGTAAGGAGGTATCATTTTCCTAATCTGTAAAATAAAAAGGTTGAAATAGTTGAATTTTAAGATTCTTTCTGGTGCTATATCTTGAGTTCACATCCTTCAGTGGACACTTACTGAATATGTGGCCCTGAACAAATCACTTGACTACTCCACAACCTCAATTTCCTCATCTGAAAATAGGGATAATCCACCTTCCAGGGTTTTTGTAAGGAACAAATAGGATAATATTTGTAAAGTGCTTTGCAAAATTTCAAGTGCTATATAAATACTAGCCATTACAGTTATTATTTTATCCTATAATCCTATGGAGTTCACAAGCTAATGACAAAAAAAAATTAGTTCATGAGGTCCAAAGAAATAAATAGAACATTACCTACCAGGGGAATCTGAGAAAGCTTTCTGGAGAAGGTGACATATGAATAGGGTTGTCATAGTTCTTTGCCCTTCATTTTCAAGGAGTACCATAATATCAGGGAGATGCCGCCATGATATATAGGGGAATTCAAGTTAAGTGAAAAAGGGTTGTCAGCCTCACTTTCTCCTTTGGAACCATCTGAGTCCAGTGGCCCGATATGGATCAGGAAGACTGGAGATGGCCCTGGATACAGTGAAAGTATTTGACCTTGTTAAGCCAAGGTCTTTATCAGGTCTCAATTTGACCAAGCAACATCCATTCCTTGATTAAAGCAGGTAAGCATGAACTGGACTATGTACAATAGTGCCAACCTTTCCTGTACCACTGCTGTGAAAACCTCAAGTACCCATCATACCCCCTGCATATCTACAGTTCCATCTAATACCCCTTGGGTAGAGACTTTCTGGGTTTTCAGAGGGGGTCCACACTGACTGTCCTTGAACCTTCCCATAAATCTTCTCCCTAACATCATTCTCATGATGTGAGTAGCAATGGTTCTTCAGATAAGTGTATACTTAGCTGGAGTGTGAATTTACAAAGATATCTCCTTCATTTGAGGGGAGAGGTATAGAGTTGCACACATATACTCATATTCACATACAAATATAATGATGGTGTTTATCCTTAATTATCAAAGAAGGCCATGACATCAGGGAGGTGATGCCATGACAAGCACATGAATTGGATTTAGTGAGGGGGCTCTGTGTTAAGTCACCAGCTTCACTTTCTCCTTCAGGGTCATCTGGGACCAGGGGTCAGATATGAATCAGGAGGATTGGAGATGACCCTAGATGTGAGATAATCAGTATTAAGTGACTTGCCCAAGGTCACACAGCTAAAAAGTGTCAAGTATCAGATCAGATTTGAACTCAGGTCCTCCAGACTCCAGGGCTAGTGCTCTTTCCATTGTACCACCTAACTATCCTATATACATATATTCTCAAATATATATATATATATATATATACATATGTATTCATATTTGTACACACTTAAATTGAATGATATCTAATACTTCAGAGAACTTCAAGTTTGACAAAGCTCTTTACACATATGATCTCATTTGATCCTCACAACTTTATACTGTAGATACTAGAAATATTTTTATTACCATTTTACAAGTAAAGAAGTTGAAGCTTTGAGAGGTTAAATGTTCTTCCTGTAATAAGGCTAATAGGTACTTACGTAGGACTTTACATTTGAATCTCACAACAACCTTTCCGTGTAGAAGTATTACAAGGGAAATAATCCCAGTTTTATAGATGAGGAACTTGGGTTTAGAAAGGTTAGTGAATTGTGATAGCCAATAAGTGTTTCACAGGTGGGAATTATCCCTAGGTCTTCTTGACTCTAAATCCAATAATCCCTTATCTACTACATGAGGCTACCCTTTTGGGTGAGGAAGGATTGCATAGGATCATAGATTCAGGAATCTTGGATATCTTTTCATCCAGTTGCTTCACTTTACAGATAAGGAAACTGAGACCCATAATGATTTACTCTCTTACTCAAGAACTTAGATGCAGTGAGTGATGTTCAGGATTTGAATTCAAATTGTCTAGTTACAAAGAACAGCTTTTTCACTGCTCTCCTATAATCTTATATGTACATAAACAAACACATGCAGCAGTCACAC
Source organism: Macrotis lagotis (assembly GCF_037893015.1). Classification (NCBI taxonomy): domain Eukaryota; kingdom Metazoa; phylum Chordata; class Mammalia; order Peramelemorphia; family Peramelidae; genus Macrotis; species Macrotis lagotis. The sequence continues at coordinate 256,777,584 of NC_133658.1, read as the reverse complement.
ATTGCATACACATATTTGGACACATACATGCATTCTCACATAAGCACACACACACACATATATACGCACACAGACACACACACACACACACACACACATACATACTTTCTCTATAATTGGCTGTTGGATCTGTTTGCACCCATTACAAAATCTCACCAGTGCATCATATATAAAACCTGCTTTGGCACCTTTTAAATTAAATCTGATGACTAGAAATCCAGAAGTCAGACTGTTTGCAGAACAACATCATAGAAACAGACTCTTTGATGCTGCCAGCCCTGGAGTGAACATTTTTCATGTTAGTACAGTATGTGGTTGCCAGGCATAGGATTAATTGCTGCAATCTATTTCTGGTATTCTCTGTCTCCTTTAACTGTGAACTCTGACAATACATACAGTCTAGATGATCCTGTAGGTAACAAAAATAATGCTTTGAATTTACATAGTGCAGGGAAGAGCTCAAGGCAGGGAGGGTGAGTGATTTGTCCATAGACTTCTGGCAATGGGAGGGTTAGCATATGGAAGTCACACCTGCCTTATTTCCAGTCTAATTCACTTTCCCCAAGAAACCACTAATGGCATGTCCATAGAGGGTGCCAGATATGTTCTGAGGAAGGGAGTAGGGAAAGAATTGGGAAGCTTGAGGAAAATAAAAAGGACTGTTCTCCTTGGTCATATAATCATAGAATATAGAATTGGAAGGGAATCCTATAGTTTCTGTGGAGTCAGCTACATTTTGTCTTCTGCTAATTGAGTAGTAATACCATGACCACTCTCAGGTACTCTGCTCTCAATAGATAAACAACCCACACACATACACACACACACACACACACACACACACACACACACACACACACACACATATATATATATATGACTATTGGTATCCATATCTATAATCTATATCACAGTATTTTAAGAATATCTGGCAAGTAATCTAGGAAAATATGGTGGGTAGATGGATGGTTCAGTGAATAAAATGTTAGGTCTGGAGTCGGGAAAACTTGAGTTTAAATCTAGTTTCAGGCACATAGCTATGTGACCCTAAGCAAGTCACTTAACCTCTGTCTCAATTTCCTTTTCTGTAAAATAGGGATAATAATGGCACCTACTTCCCAGGGTTGTTGAAAGCCAATGAGATGATTATTGTAAAGAGCCTGCTATATAGGGAGTACTATATAAATGTTATACACTTATATATTATACATTAAATGTTATATATTCTACAGTATAATTATTTTATTAATTAGAATTGTTATTATAGTAACATAGTATTATAGTAACTTATAACAATAATTATATATTATATATTATGACATAATTATAATTTATTATTATTATAAAATAAACTCAATCATTAAATATTTATTAAATGCCTACTATATGCCAGTCATTGTACTAGGTAATAAGAATATGACAAAAGTAAAAGAAACCTTGCCCTTGAGGGGATTACAGTCTACCCTTGGGAAAAAATATATGTATAAATAATATAGATTCAAGATAAAGGGCAATAGGGATTTGGTGAAGAGGCACTAATCCCTAGTAGAATTAGGAAAACCTTTATGAGTTGAGACTTGAAGGAAACTAGGATATCTGAGGAGGTCAAGGTGTGGAGGGAGTTTATGCCAGGCTAAAGTACAGGGAACAACTGAAGTATAGATCCAAAGATAGAAGATATAGTGTATGAGGAGCAGTAAGAAAAAAAGTCAGTTTGGCCCTCAATACAATGGAAAGGGAGTGATGTGTGTTAAGACTAGAAAAGTGGCTCAAATCTTGCCCCCAACTTAAAGAACCTGATGACCCCAATCCAAGCCATGTGAGGAATAAAACATATCATAAAGGGAACAGTATAGAGAAGAAAAAGTACTAGCAGCTGTGGTATTATTTACATATCATAAATTATATTTATGATATGTAAAATCACCTTGTATTATATTTGGTTTTGCAAATGTCATTTTCTTGACTTCAGTGCAATCATATATTTTATTTAGTCCTATATTCCTAAATATTTGTTGATTCACATTTCATTTGTAAATGTAAATTTCTTTGGCTGTTCACCATATCTGAATTCATGGAAAAGTGAAGAGAGAAAGGCTTATTTCTCTGGTAGGAAACTCCTTCCAGGATAGAGGAGACCCTAGTTTTGAAGCCTCCAGAAGCTTGTCACTAGTATAGCATCTTGCATTCAATTAACTATAAAGCAGCCTGGAGTATTGGTATTAATGGACCTAAGTAGAAAGAGAGGTTTTTAAATTGAATAACTTTTAAAATGTACTTGGGAAACTTCATGGGGCTTAAAGAGAAGCCCAGATCTTATGGAAAAACTCATCTACAAAGTCAAGGATTGAATTGTAGCTGCCACCTCTGAAAGGAAACTGGTGTCAGCATCTCATGGTAAAAATGCTGGAAGTAATAAATGTTTACTAAATTATGTGAGAGGCTCAGATATCTCCAGGCTTGGGGTGATTGAAATAACTAAGGAAATGGGACAAGAAAAACAGAATTCTGGATATGGAGTTATCACACCAGGGTCAAAGTCCAAGTTCTGCTACTGGCTATGTATGTGATCCTGAACAAACTATTTAACATCTCTAGAGCTCAATTTCTTCCTCTGTCAAATTAAGGGATTAGACTTGATTACCTGAGATCCCTTTCAGTTCTAGATTTCTAATAAAATCTTAGGAATGAATCATTTTTGTTGTTTTTCATTCATGTCCTAGTTCATGATCCCATTTGTGTTTTTCTTGACAAAGATACCAGAATAGTTTGCCATTTCTTCTCCAGCTCTTTTTTTTTTTTTGGCAAGGCCACACAGCTAGGTAATTAGTAAGTGTCTGAGACCGGACTTGAACTCAGGTACTCCTGACTCCAGGGCCAGTGCTCTATCCACTGCACCACCTAGCCACCCTCAGCTCATTTTACAAATGAAGAAAGTGAGACAAAAAGAGTTAAATGACTTGTCCAAGGTCACATAGCTTTACCTCTTGTTCAATTCAGTCAAGCATTTATTCAGTTCTTTATTTGTAAGCATACAAAGATGAAACAGTTTTCTGTCTTCTCAAGGAATTTACAATCTAAGGAAGGGTGGAGAAGGGCATTAAACACACAGAATAGATGCAAAATAAAATATTATGAGAGCAAAGGAGACATCCAGGCAAAGTGCTCTGAAAATGTTTGAGGAGGGAGAGATCAGTCTCTATTGAGGGTTTCAGGGAAGTCTTCATGGAAAAGGAGGAACCTGAAATTCTTGAAGTAACTGAAGAATTTTGGCAGTGATTATGTGGAGCAAGGTGCCCAGGCCAAATGTAGTCTTCAGGAATTCATCAGACAGAAGAGGACAGAATAAGAACTGGCATCAATTTGAAATTTAACTTGGCAGCAAGAAATTGAGCAAGAAAAGGATTAATATGAAATAAGATTGGAACCAGATTGTAAAGGGTTTAAATGACTAAGTAAGGATTCTGTATGTTTTGAGCCAGGGAATGACATGGTTAGATATGTCCATTAGAAAAATTAATTTGGTAGTTGTGGGAAGATTAGATAAGAGGAGAGAAAGATTACATTCAGGAAGATCAGTGAGAGATTGTAACAATAGTCCAGGAAGAGGAAAGGGGGAATCTAAGGAGTATCATAGAAAATTCCAAGAAGGTGATAGATACAAGAGACATTTAGACATAATAATAATAATAATAATAATTTTTCATTTTCCATGAATTACATGTTAAAACAATTCTTAACCTTTTTTAAAGCTTTGAGTTCCAAATCTCTCTCTCTCTCTCTCTCTCTCTCTCTCTCTCCCTTCCTATCTCTGCTCCCCTCTCCCTGAGATGGTAAGAAATCAAATATAGCTTAAACATATGCAACTATATTGATCATTTTGTACAGGTAGATGAAAGAAAGAAGGAAGGAAGGAAGGAAGGGAGGGAGGGAGGGAGGGAGGAAGGAAGGAAGGAAGGAAGGAAGGAAGGAAGGAAGGAAGGAAGGAAGGAAGGAAGGTGGCATGCTTCAGTCTGTATTCATAAAATATCAGTTCTTTCTCTGGAGGCAGATAGCATATTTCATCAGGAAGTCATTGAGATTTTCTTGAATATTGCTGAGAATAATTAAGACAAACACAATTTTTCATCATACAATATTGCTGTTAAGGTTATAAGTTTTGGGCAGGTAGGCAGTACAGTGGATAGAGTACAGTCCTGGAGTCAGTAGGACCTGAGTTCAAACCCTACCTCAGACACTTAATAATTACCTAGCTATGTGACTTTGGACAAATTATTTAACCCTGTTGTCTTAAATAAAAATTTTTAAAAAGGTACATAAACTTCTGGTTCTGCTCACTTCACCATATTAGTTCATATAAGTCTCTCTAGTTTTTCTGAAATCATTCTGCTTATTATTTCTTAAAGCACAATAATGTTCCATCACAATCACTACATAATTATTAAAGGAGTCTTCTTCAGCATAAAACTCTTATCTCAGAAAACAAAATTTTGTCAGAGACAAAATAACTTACAAAACTCACTTCTCTATAAGCCCTTTAAAGATTATAAAATGTTTTATTCAAAAATGTGAAAGGATATTATAAAAATATCCTGATCTCCACTTTACAGATGAGTAAACTGAGGTTCACAGGGGTTAATGACTTGTCTAAAACCACACAGCATGTTAATGCCTTTGTTAATAAAGAAGTAGGGACTCAAAACCAGATCAATTCACTGCAACACACTAGGCTAGATAGACCATGGATTTGATGCAGTGTGGCTTTTCTGATATTAAATAATTTTCTTTACTCATCCAAATTTGATTTGTTTACTGAGGTGTGTAAATATTGCTCCTCATATATTCTAAAGTGTTTTCTTTTTTTCCCATGACTTCTTGTCCTATTTCAAATTTATATAAACCCCTCTATTTGAGTAACTGTGTCCCAACACCGTTATCTTCACATCTAATTAACCTTTCCCAACACAGGCAAGGTTCACAGATTCCAAAACCAGTTTGAAACAATCCCGTGGAGTCTGCTGCACCTTAGTCCTTCTGAAAGTCCCCAGGGAGTAATCTGGAAGGAGGAGATAAATCCTACTTGGGATCCAACCTTAGCTATTGCATAACCAAAGGCACAGGAAAGTTGTGACTAGTTAGGCAAGTAAGGAGTTAACAGCCCTCCTGGGGCATCCTGCAGCTGCTGCTGGCAATCCCATAATTAGGCATAATTAAACAACAGTTTCTTGAGGTGATGTTGGAAAACTTAATTGACTTCAAACACCTGAGCATCCAATGGGTGGGGTATAGAACCCAGCAGCAGGAGGGATGAGGAAAGGGAAGAGAAATCAGAGAGTGAGGGAATGGGAGATCACAGTGGCATGTGGGATTTTTGTTTCCTTCTTTCATTTTAAAAAATTTATCAGACAATACTCTCTTTCCAGGGATTTAAAGCTCATCCTAAGCAAAGTTGCTGGGATTTGTGGATTTAAAATGTCACAAAACCAGGTGAGATAAGATGGAACAATCAAAGAAAAGAAAATAGCTATGACTGTCAAACAAATCAAAGGATTGAGGAGACTGAGTCAAGATGGAGGAGAAAAGGCAACAACTAACCTGACCTTTCCCCCAAATCCTGCTAAACACCTTTTAGTAATGCCATAAAAAAATTCCTGAAGTGGCAGAATCTACAAAGGGATGGGGTGAAATAATTTTCCTGTTAAGGACAACTTAGAAGTTTGACAGGGAAGTCTGTCTCACTTGGATGAGACTGGTCCAGTGAAGGTCACACAGCAAATCAGGAGCAGGCTACTGTATCAACAGCTGCTTCCTGAGCTCTCAGCACACTGAATGGAACAACTGATGGAGAGATTTGTTAGCACTGGGGAGAGGACTCAGTTGCTTTGCCCATACTCAGATCTGGATCACAGTCATGAGCAGCAGCCCCAAGGCAAGAAGGAAAGCTAGCACTCCAGAGCTTGCAGCTGCAGAGGAGTGGAGACCCTTGACAAAGTTCCAGGACAGAAAAGAATGGTTGTAGTCACTCCCAGACCAGAGGACAGACCAGGAGAGTAGTAAATGTGCCTCTCTTTAGATCACACCCTGGAAGCAGAGCCCCACTTAAAGAGTTAAAAGTCAAGAACTAGCAAAGAAAAATGAAGAAGCAACAGAAAAAATAGTCTGACCATAGAAAGTTATCATGGTGACAAGGAAGATCAAAAAACATACCCAGAAGCTGAAAAAGTCAAAGCTCCAACATCCAAAGCCTACCAAAAAACATATAGTTTTATAGATAGATGGAGAGATAGAGAGATGATAGATATAGAGACATAGAGACAGAGAAATAGATATGTATATATGATGTACACATGCATGTTTATATGTATAATATACACATGTGTGTTATGTTTGTGTATGCATACATACCCATATATATGTGCATATATACATACATATTTGAATTGGTCTCTAGGTCATGGAAGAGTTCAGAAAAGAATTTTGAAAATCAAGTAAGAGAGTAGAAGAAAAATTGGGAGGAGAAATAAGAGTAATACAAGAAAATCATGGGAAAAGAGTCACCAGCTTGGTAAAAGAAAACTGAAAAAACCAGAATTGGCCAATTGATAAAAGAAGTCCAAAAAGCCAATGAAGAGAAGAATGCCTTGAAAAGCAGAATGAGTCAAAAAGAGTTTCAATAGCTCACTGAAGAAAATAATTCCTTAAAAAGTAGAATTGAGCAATTGGTTGATGGCTTGATGAGAAATCAATAAACAATCAAAATCAAAAAATGAAACAATAGAAGACTATGTGAAATCTCTCATTGGAAAAAATAACTGACCTAGAAAATAGATCCCAGAGAAATTATTTTTTTTTCAAGGCACTGGGGTTAAATGACTGGACCAAAGTCACACAGCTAAGTAATTATTAAGTATCTGAGACTGGATTTGAACTCAGGTACTCCTGACTCCATCGCTGGTGCTCTATCCACTGAGCCACCTAGCTGTCCCCTCAGAGAAATAATTTTTAAAATTATTGGACTACCTGAAAGCTATGATTTAAAAAAAAAGAAAGAAAGAAGAGCTCAGACATCATCTTTCAAAAAATTATCAATCTCTCTGATATTCTAAAACCAGAGGGTAAAATAGAAATTGAAAGAATCCTCTGATCACCTCCTGAGAGAGATTCCAAAATGAGAACTTCTAAGGAATATTAGAGACAAATTCCAGAGCTCCCAGGTCAAGGAGAGAATATTGCAAACCAACAGAAAGAAAACAATTTAAGAATTATGGAATCATAGGATAACACAAGATTTAGCAGCTTCTACATTTAAAGGATTAGAGAATATTATATTCTGGAGGAGAAAGGAGTAAGATTCACCTAACTAGCAATACTGAGTACATCATGGGGGGGGGGGTGGAAATTCAATGGAAAATAGAGGACTTTCAAACATTCTTGATGAAGAAACCATAACTGAATAGAAAAATCTGATCTTCAATTTGACTTAAAAAGGAAAACAGAAAAGAGAAATCATAAGGCACCTAAGAAATTTAAACTGTTCAGATTCCTACATAGGAAGTATTTGTAACTCATAAAAAATTTTTCATTATTAGGACAGTTGGGAGTACATACAGACAGAGGGCACAGTTGTAAGTTGAATATGACAGGATGCTATCTAAAAAAATTAAAGGGTGATAAGAAGAATGTACTGTGAGAAAGGAAAAGGGAGGACCAGGATGGGGTAAATTTTCTTACACAAAAGAGACAAGAAAAAATTCTTACAGTGTAGTGGAAGATGGGGGAGGTGACAGGGAACGCCTAAACCTTTTTCTCATTAGAATTGGCTCAAAGAGGAAAAAATCATACATAATCAGTTGGGTTTAGAAATTCCTCTAGGGTTGTGGGTGGTTAGGTGGTGCAGTGAATAGAGCACTGGCCTTGGAGTCAGGAGTACCTGGGTTCAAATCCAACCTCAGACACTTAATAATGATTACCTAGCTGTGTGGCCTTGGGCAAGCCACTTAACCCCATTTGCCTTGCAAAAACCTAAAAAAAAAAATTCCTCTAGGAGGGGAAGGAAATAATAGAATAATAGAAGAGAGGGAAGACTGGGGGAAAGCAGTAGTCAGAAGCAAAAGAACAGAGAGAGAAGAGTATAAATGGGGTAGGAGAGAATAGGATGAAGGAAATACATTTAATTACCATAGCTGTGAAAAAATTTTTGAAGTTTCTCTGATAAAGACCTCTTTTCTCAAATATATATAGTAGAGAATTGAGGCAAATTTATAAAAATTGGACCCATTCTCTAATTAATAATTTATCAAGATTTTTCAGATAAAGTAATCAAAACTATTTATAGCCAGATGCGAAGGCACTCTAAATTTATATTGGAGAAATAGAAATTGAAATAATTCTGAGATATAACCTCATGCCTTCATATTTCCTAATAGAACAGAAAAGGAGAATGGCAAATATTGGAGGGGATGTGGGGAAAATGAGAGATTGCTACACTGTTGGCAGAGTTGTGAATGAATTCAACCATTCTGTAAAGCAATTTGGAACTATGCCCAAAGGGTTATAAATACGAGCATACTCTTTGACCTAGCAACACTACTATATCAAAAGGGAGAATTTCTTTTCAGAAAGGGGAAATAACCTATATGTACAGATCTATAACTACTGCTAGATCTACATCAAAAAAAGAAATTTAAAAAAAAGGGACCTATTTATAGCAATTCTTTTCTAGTGTCAGAAAGTTGGAAATTGGGAGGATACCCATCAGTTGGGGAATGGCTGACAAATTGTACTATGTGACTGTGATAAAATAATATTGTACTATAAAAAAATGATAAGAAGGTTGCTCTAGAAAAACCTGGAAAGACATACATAAGCTGATGCAAAGTGAAATGTATTGTGTACAAAGTAACAGCAATATTGTAATATGATCAGTTATGAATGGCTTAGGTATTCTCAGTCATACAATGCTCCAAGACAACTCTGGAGAACTTATGATGAAAAATGCTATCCATTCCCCAGACAAAGAACTGATGGTGTCTAAATACAAATTGAAGCATACTTTTTAAAAATTTTCTTTATTTTTCTTGAGGGTTTTTTTGGTCTGCTTTTTTCACAACATGAGTAATATGTAAATATGTTTTGCATGACTACACATGTTTAACTTATGCACTTTTGCTTGACTTTTCAATGAGATGGATGGTGAGGGAAGAAGGGAGAGAATTGGGAATTCAAAGATTTAAAAAAATGTTAAATAATGTTTTTACATGTAATTGGTAAAAACAAAATGCTAAATATATTTAATATATGAAAGGAGATTTAGAAATCATTTAATCCAGAGGTCAGTAAACTATGGCCCAATTCTTATATTTAAAAATGAAAAAAAAAAATTCTTTGTTAGAAGACCATTTGGGATTTGACCTGCAGACTGAACACTTGGTCCAGACTTTTCAGAGAAGGAAACAAAGACCAGAAAGGGTAAGTCACTCGTCTGAGACCACACAGAAGGTAGTAAAACTAGGATCTGATCTCAGTCTGTTGATACAAATGTGGTATACTTCTCGTTTCCCCAAGATATTGGATGCAAATTCTTTCATGTTTTCCCTGTCATCTATTGGGGGGGGGGGGTAATCCTATATCTCACCTAAAGTTATATTTATGAGTCATGGATGTGAATGGCATGACTTCCTGTGCAGCCCTTTTTAAATCTCCATGCCCTGTTGGCTTTTCAGCAAACTTTCCTGTACCCCCTATTCAATATGAAAATAAATAAAATTTTGAGTTTACCTTGGATACTATATTCACATATGAAATATAATAAAGAAATTAATTTTTTCTATTCTAAATATCTTTTTGAGTTTTCATTAATTAGAAATCAATTCAAAGTGTTTAGAATTGGGGCAGCTAGGTGGCACAGTGGATAGAGCACTGACCCTGGAGTCAGGAGTACCTGAGTTCAAATCTGACCTCAGACACTTAATAATTACCTAGCTTTGTGACCTTGGGCAAGTCACTTAACCCCATTGCCTTGCAAAACAAAAACCAAAAAAAACCCAAAGTGTCTAGAATGTTTCAACAGAATAATATAGTTATTTGTCAAATATTTCTTGTATCCTCCCAAAATACTTTAGTTTGGGATTCCCTAACTTACTAGAAACTCACTGCATGTAAGGATATACCATAGCATGACCTTTGCCCATTTTTCATCCATTCTGTTCTTTTTTTACTGATTGCAGGAAAATCACTTTGAGCCTCAGTCTCAGGTTCTTTCTTTTTTTTTTTAGGTTTTTTTCAGGTCAAATGGAGTTAAGTGGCTTGCCCAAGGCCACACAGCTAGGTAATTATTAAGTGTCTGAGGTCAGATTTGAACTCAGGTACTCCTGACTCCAGGGCCAGTGCTCTATCCACTGCGCCACCTAGCCTCCCCAGTCTCAGTTTTTTATAAACCAGAAAGCTCAAGTTTAAATTCCAGTTCTTTAGGTCTTCAACGAATATTGAATTTATATTATATCAATCACTCTTCAGAAGAATCCTCTGAGAAATATTAATCACTAATTTCTATTGTACCTTAAGGCCTACAAAGTACTTTACATATACTATCTCACCTGATCCCCACAGCAGACCTGAAAATGGAGGTACTTTTATTATCATTTTTTGGCAAGGCAGAAAATAAGTTGGAAAGTTACTTGACTTGCCCAGGGCCACACTTGTAAATGTCTAAGACAGGATTTGAACGTGGATCTCCCTGATTCCAGGGCCAGCACTGTATAGACCAGAGATATACTTAGGATCTGACCTATAGGTAGGCTTCAAACATTAACAGGACTCACAAGTGCTCAGGCTCAGGTGCCAATGGTTAGTACTTGGCAAAAGGTAAAAAGATAGTTTTGGTACTGAGAACAAGGAACTTGCGACACTCCTCATTCATCTCCACCAAAAACTTAAAATTAAATATAGCTGAAGGTTATAGACATATAAGAATTCAATGGACATAGGTTATTTAATCTAAACCTGTAACTAAATTTGAGAAGCCTATCAAAAATATGCTTCCAAAATGGTCTTACAACAGCAGGGAATTCACTGTGATTTTTCAAGCAACATACTCCATTTACTCCTTTCTCATGTGCTGAAATCTGTTTCCTTATAACTTCCACTTTTCAGTTCTGTTCTTTTGGGCTAAGGTGAACCAATCTAATTCCTTTTCATATGACAATTATTCAAATATTTAAAGAGTTTCTTTGAGGTCTTATCTTCCTGCACTAAATAGCTGACTAGTTTCCCTTAAAAGAAAACACAAAATCAAATTATTTTCTTAATTTCTAGAATTTTAAAACTGGAAAGAACCTAAGAAATCAGCTGACCCAATTTCCTCATTTTATAGAAGAAACCCAGAGAGGGGAAGTAATTTGCCCAGTTAGTGACAAAGTCAGAGGTAATATTTCAGTTTGAAAGGGCTCTTCAGGATTATCAAGAGTTTTATGTACATCACTTCTTGATCTTCATAAACTACTCTGTGTGATAAGTGATTGAAATATCATCTCCGTTTGCAAACAGGGAAATGGGCTTAGTGTTAAAATGATCTACCCAAGATAATAGATTAAAAAGTAGCAAGACTTAAAGTTAGCTAGTCCAAATAGTGAGCTAAAAAGACCATAAATATAGATCTGCAAGGGTCCTTAGAGGTCATTGAGACTCAAAGAGAGTTGTTAATTGAGTTACCTACAAATTAATCAAGTGACAGAAATAAAATTTGAATCCAAATCCTCTTACTCCAAATCTAGCAAGATTTCTCTACTATGGACTATGATAAATTCAAAATTTATGAGGTGCTTTCAATTGCTTTAGTGCCTGTAACATTAAAACATTTCATTTGGCCACTGAATTCCATTCTTCCCATCCTACCTTTGTTGGCCAAAGTCAACAGCATTGCCCTAATTCTATAAGGATTAGCTACATCAGTCAACCAATGGCTAGACTTAAATGCTTGGAAGGCAAAATTCTATGACTTCTAAAAGAGTGAGGAAAAATTTGGGCCAGTCAGCTGGCAGTGCTTAGCCTATACCTGCTGTGGAAGCCAATACAGGTAAGCTGTTGGCACCTCCGGAGATAAGCAAGCTGAAGCCTGACCTGGCTGGACTGGAATCCTGAAGTAATCTCTGGGAAAAGAGTTGAAATCAGCTTGAGTATGAAAGAATCTGATGTTACAAGTTTACATGAGTAAGCTCATCCCCTGGACAATATTTCTTATCATAATTTACATTTGTGTATGGGTGTGTGATGACTCTAATAAATACTTTGGGAATCTAAAGGTAAACCCATTCATAACTCTGAACTTTGGGAAGGTTCTCAATCCAATTCTTTTTTTTTTTAGGTTTTTGCAAGGCAAATGGGGTTAAATGGCTTGCCCAAGGCCTCACAGCTAGGTAATTATTAAGTGTCTGAGACCAGATTTGAACCCAGGTACTCCTGACACCAGGGCTGGTGCTTTATCCACTGCGCCACCTAGCCGCCCCTCTATCCAGTTCTTAATTTACTACACCATACATCCACTCTCGAGCCCTAGTCTCCTAATTCCTGAGTCATTAGGCCACCAATCATTGCTTCCACATTACTGGTCAATAAGAATAAATTCTTGTTGAATGACTGAAACATGGTAGAGTAGACAGAAACCAAGACTGTCCAAACACCTAGATTTTGACTCCTAGCCCTGATAGTTATATACTAAGGGACCATGGACAAACACTTTATCTCCTTTTGCTTTCTCTTTTATAAAGAAAAGATAATATTAGCCCTACCTGGAGTTTCATGAGAAAGGTTTTTCCATTTTCAAAATGCTAAAGAAATTGGAGGAGTTACTCATATTATTACTGAGCCTTTGGAATCTCAAAACTATATTTGCACAGCCATAGTAGGGCTTCATTTACCTAAATTGTAATCTGCTTAAAGTTCTATAAGTATGTTATATAAAAGCCACTCTAAGAGAATTCATTGGGTTTAACAATCAAAGAGAACCATATCCCTATTATTCTGAACCCTCACTGCTAGTAACAATCTGGAGTTAAAAAGAGACACATTCTGCCCCTCACCATCCACCTTGTACATCCTCCAGAATGTGCCTTTGGCTCATATTTTCAAACCATCCCAATAAATGGAGTTTTGTTGTTTCTAAAATTTTAAAGCTCTAGAGAACCTCAGAGATCATCTGCCCTAATCTTATTTTACAAGAGAAGTCATTGAGGCCCAAAGATGGGATGTGACTTGTTTAGGACATCTAGTTTATGGAAGAACTAAAGGTAGGACTTACAAATATTGGCACTTCACCATGCCTATAGCTTCTCCAGTATTTGGCCTTTCCCCTGGGTTCATAGGACTTTATCTGCTATGAAAAAAAAAAAAAAAAAAAAAGACGAGGAAATATTTGAGGATCTCTTGAACATTTGATGTCATCTATCATTCGGGTAAGTCTAAATTGACCTCTCAAATCAGTCTGAGTTGGAGTCTGGTTTAAGTACTTGCTTATCAAGGATATTCTAGATGGGCACCCAAATCAGGCCAATTGCTATTGACAAACCCCTCACGTATTATGGCAGACAGTCCAAAATTTAGAGCCATTCAAATAAAACTTGATCCTCCACTTGTCCTGGTGTCTGTTTCATGATCTATAAAAATAAGAGGTTAGAACTGTCTACATGATTTCTACAGGCACCAATAGATCTAAATGCCTTCTGGGAGTGATTTAACCTCATTAATCCTCCCTTTCCCAATGGTTTCGATCTTTCCTGGGGAGGCTTAGTTCACCTTTCCAAGTGGGTACATTTAAATCTTCCAGTAAAAACAAGTAGAGCCAAGAACAAGCAGCTGAGAATCTTACAATGAGTACTGAGGAAGAAAAGAAAAAAAAAGGCAAAGCTGACCTCATAAAATTAGTTCCAAGGCTTTGATTATAACCCATCTGAAACTGTATGCACCACAGCACATCCAAATATCTGTTTTCTGTTCTTCTGCAGCTGCAGTCTTGCTCCATTTTAGATGTCCGTCCAACTTTCTCAGACCTAAAGTTATTTAACTAAGTCCCTTGAGCCTTTTCCAAAAAATATGGGGATATGGTCAAAAGAGAAATAAGTTCAAAACAGAAATAAGTATTTGTTCCTTAAGAAAGGCTAGCATAATCTAAAATATATTTCTAAAGGAATGGTAACATATTTGGGAACAATTAGGAGTCATTAGTAGATCATTGTGAGTAACACATTAGGATGTTATATTCTGACAGTTCTTTTCCTCCCTAAGATCCAATATATCAAATGGAATCTGTCCTATGATAACATTTAAAGAGTATTTAATTACCTAAGTGTTTTATCATCATCCTGAGAAGCAGACTAGAATAGTGGAAAGTAAAGGACTTAAAGATGTAAGAAGACAGTTGGGTTGGAATTCTGCCTCTATTATTGACTAACTGTGTATCTATGAACAAGTGACAACCTTTCTGAAACTATTTGTTCAGCTGGGAAATAGGAATGATAACAATTGCTTTTAAGTCCAGCAAGAAGAGCACAAATGTGAGGTACTATTATGTTTCTCTGTAGAGGCTTGATTTTGTCTAGCTCTTGATAAAGAACTCAATATCTTTTGGACTTAAAAAGGCAGATAGGTGGTGTATTTGATACAGTCAGACTTGAAATTAGGAAGACCTGCCCCAGTCACCTACCAGCTATGTGACCCTGAGCAAGTCACTTGCCTCTCAGCCTCAAAGGCCTCATCTGTAAAATGGTGGTTATATTAGCACTTACCTCACAGGATTGTTGTAAAGATCAGATGAGATATTTAGGGCTTTGTTCCTGACTTTTTGGACTCTGAAACCATGTTGCTTCTACCCCAGCTCAAAATGGAACTTCTTCCCAAGGCCTGGGGCTTAATTGCTCTATGACAGTGAACTGTCCCTATAGCCTTTTCACCTAGGAAATATATCACTTTCCAAGGCCAGCTCTTCTTTCATTGGTAAAATCCTTTGGAACCTCTATTTTGAGGAGGACCTTAGGCTGACCTGTGACTTCATTCCCTCCTAGAGCTGATTCTTGAATTTCTGTTCATTAAAATCATGTCCTTTGTGGTTCCTTTTTTCCCATACCCTAATTTTTCAACCCCTTTAGTGTGTTGTATTTCTGCATTAGAAAGTAATGTTTTTGTTTTGGGGGGAGCAGGGTTTGAGCCAGGCAATGGGGTAAAGTGACTTGCCCAGGGTCACACAACTAGTAAGTATCAAATGCCTGAGGCTGGATTTGAATTCAGGTCCTCCTGACTCCAAGGTCCAAAGTAAGTTCTTTGGATTTGGGGAATGTCTTTCTTTTTTGCTTATATTTATATCCTCAGCAATTAACATAGTGTCTGACACATAATAAATGCTTCTTTCCTTTCTTCTTTCTTCCCTTCCTTCCAAAATGTTTTGCAGATCTTTAAGTACTATATAAATGTTTTTAATAATAAAATTTGGTTTTACTATTGACTCATGAATATTTCAAATTTTTTAAAAAATAAGTTCTTATTGTTATTTTCTGTTTCTTACATCACCATAGTTATTTCAAGTATTTCTCTCCCCCCCTCCCAGAAACCATCCTATATAACAAATAATTTTTTTAAGAGAAGAAAAAGAAATCAACCCAATTAATCAACAAATTGAAAAAGTCCAAAAACATGAGTTATGTATAAGATCTGTGGACCTTCCACCCACACAAAAATAATAGATTAGGGATATCTTCTTACATCTTCTCATTCAAGTCCTTTATAATTTTGTTATATTCACTTTTGATTTTTTGGTAGTGGTGTACTTTCCATATGCATTATTGTAGTTATCGTGTATGCTGTCTACTTGTCTCTGCTTACTTCACTCTATCAGTTCATATTGTTTTCTGGATTCATCACATTGATCATTTTTACAGTCCAGTAATATTCCATTATATTCTTGTACCATAACTTGTTTAGCCATTCCTAATGATTAGGTGTCTACTTTGCATCTAATTCTAAATTCTAAATGCAGCTATAAATATTTTGAACTTTTTTCTTATGAATGGCTTCCTTGAAGTATAAGCTCAGTAATGGAGTCTCTGGTTCAAAAAGTATAGACAGTTTAGTCAATTAATTTGTATAATTCCAAATCACTTTCTAAAATGGTGTACTATTTCACAATTCCATCAATAATATATTAGTGTGCCTATCCTTTCATAACCCTCCAATATTGACTGTTGCCAATTTTCATTGTGTGAAATGAGACCTCAGGCATGTTTTGATTTGCATTTTTCTAATAAGTGATTTGCAGCATTCTTTCATATCTTTGTGAATATTTTTCAGTTCTTTTGAGAACTGTTTGCTTATATACTCTGTCCATTTATCTACTAGTGAATGACTATTAGTTTTATGTATATGTATGTATCTATATATATCTATATCTATATCTATATATATATATGAACATATAAATATATGGGTAAATTGTTTCTATATCTTGACTACAAAACCCTTATCAGAGAAATCTGATGTAAAGATTCCCCCTCACCTTGAACTACTCCCTTATTATCCTAGGTGCTTTAATATTTCTGTGAAGAAGCTTTTTAGTTTCAACTAGTCAAACGTACCTATTTTATTTTTTTGTAATTGCCTCTCCCTCTTGTTTGTTTAAGAATATATTTCTTAACCATCTGTTTCTCTTCTATTTTTTTAAATATCATTTTTAATATTGAGTTTCCATATCCATTTAGAATATAGTGTATAGTGCTGGTCCAAGCCTAATTTTTACCAGACCACTTTATAATTTATCCAGCAGTTTTTAATCAAATAAGAAGTCTTCCCCTAGATAATTTATATTTTCTACTTTATCAAACATTAGATTATTGAGTTCTATAGTTTCTGAATCCCCTTGTCTAGTCTGTTCCATTGATCTATCCCTTTCTTTTTTAATCAATACCAGATGATTTTGATGAATGCTGCTTTATAATATTGTTTGAGGTCTGGAAGTGCTGTTCTTTCCCTGCTTTTTCCTTATTTCTTTTCATCATTTCCCTTGATATTCTCCATCTTTTTTTTCCCCAAATGAATTGTGTTATTATTTTAGCAAGTTACATAAGATATTCCCTTGGTAATTTGATTGGCATAGGATTAAAAGTATGAAAATAATTTTGGTAGTATTATCATTTCTGAGCATATTGGCACAGCCTAGTCATGAACACTCAATATTTCTCTAGATATTTAGATTGTTCTTTACTTATTTAAGGATCACAGATATTGCAAATTAGTCTTCAGCTGTGTAACTTCTTTTCAAAGAGATATTGGACATGAAGTCAAAAAACATCTGTGTTCTCCCAGATGTTTACCAGTTTCTAGCCCCTCTGCAAAGCACTTGACCCTTTTCAGTTTCCCCATTTATAAAACAGGGTTAATAATACTTATGCTACCTACTTCAGAATTGTAATAAATTTCAAAGCACTATGAAAATATGCTTTTACCTTGATGGAAACACACCATTATCCTATTACCTTTGTTCATGTCTTCTGAATTAGAAAGGAAAGACAATAAGCATTTATTATTTGATTATTATGAATAACTGTACCAAGTGTTAAACATATAAGCAAAAAGAAAAACCGTCCCTTCTTTCAAGAAGCTCATAATCTTTTTTTTCTTAGGTTTTTGCAAGACAATGGGGTTAAATCGCTAACCCAAGGCCACCCAGCTAGGTAATTATTAAGTGTCTGAGGCCAGATTTTTACCCAGGTGCTCCTGACTCCATAGCCGGTGCCCTATCCACTGCGCCACCTAGCTACCCTCAAGAAGCTCATAATCTAATAGAGGACAAAAACACAGGGAAAAGAGTTGAAGTTACATAATGTGAACAAAGTAGCAGAATATAAAATAAACTCACATCATCAGCAATTCTATATCTTGCCAACAAAACTTTACAAGAAGAGATAATAAGAGATACCCTATTTAAAAGAACCATCAACAGCACAAACTTCCTAGGACTATACCTTCCAAGACAAATCCAGGAACTACATGAACATAATCATAATATAATTTTTATACAAATAAAGTCAGATTTAAATTGGAGAAATATTCTTTTTCATGGGTTTGCAGAGTCAATATATTAAAAATGACAATTCTACCTAAATTAAACTATTTATTCAGTGCCATTTCAAATAAACTACCAAAAATTAATTGAACTGAAAAAAAAATAACAATTCATTTGGAAGAAAAAAAGGTCAAGGATATCAAAGAAATTAATGGAAAAATATATAAACAAAAGAGATTTGGCAGTACCTGATCTTAAACTATATTATAAAAATGGCAATTATCAAACTATCTGGTATTGGCTAAGATATAGGAAGGTGAGTTAATAGAACAGAGAAGTCATACAATCTACAGTAGTAAATGATTATAATAACCTTGTGTCTAACAAATGTAAACATCTGAAAGGTTTGGGGATATGAATTCATTATTTCATAAAAAATAATTGGGAAAGGGGCGGCTAGGTGGCACAGTGAATAGAGCACCGGCCCTGGAGTCAGGAGTACCTGAGTTCAAATCTGGCCTCAGACACTTAATAATTATCTAGCTGTGTGGCCTTGGGCAAGCCACTTAACCCCACTGCCTTGCAAAATCCAAAAAAAATTAAAAAGTAAAAAAAATAATTGGGAAAACTGGAAAGCAGTCTGGTAGAAATTAGGTATAGACCAATATCTTTTACCGGTTTCTGAGATGAGATCAAACTAGATAAGTGATTAAGAGGGAAACATAAGTAAATTAGAACAAGGAATATATTGTCTATCAAACGTATAAACAGAAGAATTTATGGATAAACGAGATAGGGACCATTATGAGAAGCAAAATGGATCATTTTGGTTATATTGAATTTAAAAGAGTTTGTACAAGCAAAACCAATTAGCCAAGATTAGAAGGAAAGCAAAAAAATTGGGAAAATATTTTTATAGACAATTTCTTGGGTAAAGGTTTCATGCTTTAAATATTTAGAGAACTTTGTCAAATGTAAAAATGTAAAAAAAAGTCATTTCCCAATTGATAAATTGACTCTACAATAATACTATTGGGTCTATTCTCCAAGATTATCAGGAAAAAAAGAAAAAAGAATCTATATATTATAAAATATTTAGTAGTTCTCTCTGTGGAGGCAAAAAAATGGAAAATTGAGGGGATACTATCAATTGGGGAAGGGTTAAATAAGTTGTGGTATTATGATTGTGATGGAATACTATTTATTGTGCTATAAGAAATGGCAAGCAGGTTGATTTTAGAAAACTATGGCAAGACAGACAAAATAATGAAGAATGAAGTGAGCAGAACCAAGAGAACATTATAAACAGTAACAGCATGGTTGTCAGAAGGAAAAATGAACAATTTAACTATTCTGAGTATTAAAAATATTCAAATCAGCCACAATGAAGGAAGAACTGATAAATGAAATATGCATAGTTTGATTTTATATATAAACATAAATACACATAAAATCCATATAAATATATACATATATTTATAAACATAGGGTGTTTGTGCATAATATGGTTTTACATATATGCATGTGTGTATTGAGAGAGAGAGAAAAATGGTGTTCTTTTCTAGAGTGGAGTAGGGAGAGACAATTTGGAACTTAAAATGTGCAAAAAATAAATTAAATTTTTAAGAAATTCAAGATACAAAAGTTTTCTTGGTTTTTTTTTTAGAGAAGGGAATTGGACTAGATGGTCTTCAAGTTCCTCTGATTCTAAACAGTGAAAGTGAAGGAGATAGGAAAAAAGCAATGTCGGAAAGGAGAAAGGGCCAGTCTTCCAAAGATCTGAAAAGAAAAAGAAACATGATTTCCAAAATTAAAATAATCAGATTCAAATTAAAAGGCAAGATCTAGTGATTTCCCAAACTTTAACCTGACTTCAAAAAGCCTTTTTGGCAGAAATAATTTAGGGACCTTCTGTTTTATAGCTGGGATGATACATTTTCTCTCTCCTACTGAAGAATGAGTCATGATACTGAAACTAATGAAGGAAATGGAGTACTTTGCTCCTTGAACCGGACCAGTAATTCACCTCTGGGTCCCTCCCTAAGTGTACTTACTTGATTCAGCTACTTTTAGAGCCAGAGGGAATACAATTCATTAACATTTATGAGAAACACTTGGAAAACATAAAAATCTATTAAACCAAGCCAGATTGAAAGGAATATTTTGATTTTTTTTTCATGGATTAAACCCAGCTCATTATTTCTCTAGCTTAACATTGAGGAAGCCAGTATGACATAGTGGAAGGAGTGTTGGAGGGGGCTTAAAGGACCTGGGTTTGAATTCCAAGTCTTCCTGTGTGATCTTAGACAATAAAATTGAGTGCTTTGGACTGATGACCATTCCAGACCTAGATCTATGTTCTTGCCTCTATTTAACATGGTAAGGAGATGCTCTTGGGTTCACAAAGGTTATGTCAGGGCAGCAGAAGCCCTGGCATGACCTACCAAGTTAAAATGACTTCTTTTAAAGGCTTGGAAGAAACACAATCTGCAGGTACTGTTGTATAACCTATTGAAATGTGCAGAAATTCCCCTCCAGAATATTATAGCTACAAGTTGATAAGTTGTAGCTGTTGTTATTGGGTTTTTTTGGTAGGTTTTTGGTGTTTTGACCCCAGAAACTCATGAAATCACCAACCAAAGTAAGGGAGGAGTTCCAGTGTGCATCTGTGAAAGCAGCACCCACACCACTGAAATCATAGATCCTGCAAAAATGAGTTGACCTCAGGAAGATCAAAAATTAGGATCTCAATTTCAGAAGATGACGGTGAGTGATTCAATCTCCAGAGCCATAATGAAGAGTGATACCCAATAAGGAAGCTGTGAGTCTGCCTCAAGGTATTTACCTGAACAAGGGTTTGGGTTGCATAAAAACTCCCTCAAAATATCTACCTGTTTGGACCTTAAGACTCAAAAGACTCTGCCCCAGACTCAACTCCTGAACATTACTATAAATCCTAATCCTGAAAAAGCTCAACTAACCCCAAATTAGCCCTGAAATATCCTGGGGGGTGGAAAAGAAAGTAGGGAAGTGCCTGTTCCTTGGTTTTTGCAGGACATTTTGACCAGGTGCAAGAACTAACTGCCTCCCCCGTCACATTTTGAAATTTAAAAAAAAAAAAATTAGGGAAGACACATTTACAATTTACATAGACATTTTAGTATTCCTTCTATTGAAACTAACCATTTTGTTTATGGAAAGACTGTTCAATGGGAAGTTTCCAAGCACATGAAAGTGAGCTTTCTTCTCTTAAATGGGAAAATAAAATCCTCTCTGAGAACAAGGGAAATAAAAATGTCTGGAAAGTCTCTTATGCTCCCTTTTGAGTTGAGAACTCATCGTTAAAGCCAGAAACTCCATTACACAGACAAAATTAGTCATAGTGCCATTTGTTTGCTTCATCCTTTGGAAGTGGCAGACCAGGAGGAATGATCTTAATTTTCTTCTTACTCTTTTTATTTAAACCATATTATGTGTATGAAACAAAAGAGATCAACATATCTTAGAATTTTTTTCCCTAAAAAGGCAATTATCTTGATGAGTGAAAAAAAAATCACCTTTTGAAATAGGAAAGGATAATAGCAATAGGATAGGATAATAGGATAGGTTAAAATAATAGGCAAAGGATAGTACCTTTCTAATTTTGTTTTGCTCTCTTTTCTAGGAGAGGCATACACCCACTAAGAATGTGGAGGTAAGGGGAGTGGCTATGATGGCATGAATAAAGTCCCTTTTCAGAGAACTCTACCTCATACCCATAGCTAAGGGTACATGACACACAATCCAAAAGCCATCTTACTCAAGAGAACAATGTATCTTATCAGACAACGTCCGAAGGAAGATTGTAATTACGAACCTCTGGATAAACCTGTTCCATAAAGCACAAGAGCAAGGATGACATTCATAATGTATCAAACAGAGGACCAGATAGGTAGGTGAGCTTCCTGGCCTGAAAGCCAGGCTTAGCCAGTATAAATAAATGTGTTATCTGATCAGGAATGATCCTTGAAAATTGATTATGAGTTCCTTGAGGGCAGAGGTTCCCCCCCTTTTTGTTTTTCTTTATATATACTACCCTTGTAGAGACTTAATAAATGTCTGTTGAATTGAACTACATATAGTTTGTAGTAATATGCTTGTTGAATCTCACATAATATAATAATATTGCTCATGCTCTTCTATATTATCTGTGTTATTTGTAGAATAAAGAGGGTAAGAATTCTTAACCTGCAATTTAGGAACTTGTTTTGTCTTAATTTTGTTAATTGTATTTTAGCATAATTAGTTTCTTTATAATCCTGTGTATTTTATATTGTGCACTTGAAAATATTATTATGAGAAGGGAGCCATTAGTACTTCACCAGATGGCCAAAAAGGATGATAATCCAAAAAAGGGTTAAGGACCTCTGGTTTAGAAATATAGCTCAAAATTCTTGTTTTGGATCCCAGATAGCGCAAACATAGGCAGGTAGGAAGGTTCGAGTTCATTAGCTTATGACAAATGGAAAACACCTTATCCAATTCAGAATAAGCTGATCCATTAGTGGGTCCAGACTTAAGATTATACTATGCATCCTCAAAGCAGCAAAAGGTCAGGGTGTAATTTAACCCAAACACAAGAACAGAGTTGGAATTTAACAAAGGATTACCCTTTTTTTGTTATTGTTTACACAAAGTATATAGTGCAGGCAAATACAAATTAAAACCTAAAGGACACTGGATAAATAAATACAAAATTGTTTATTCATATGTTAACTTAGAGAAGCATAATTTATGACAACATAATTCATAGATTCTTAGAGCTAGAAGAGGCCTCAAACATCATCAAGTCCATCTGAGTCAGTACTTCTCATTCCCTATAGAACAGCTTCAAATGAATGGTCATCTGGCCTCCCTTTCAAGTCCTCCAAAATTCAACTTGCAAATTAATAGCAGACATAGGTAAGGATAAGAAAAATCTCTTTAAAAATGAAGGTCAGCACCTTTGCTGCAATTTATACTCTTAGAGAGAGGACAGTTCAGTAGTACAGGGGATGAGTGCTGGGTCTAAAATTAGAAAGATTCATTTTCCTGAAGTCAAATCTGTAGGAGATGCTTGGAGAATGAAGGATGAACAACAACAAAACTGTGACTCTGGGCAAGTCATTTAACCAGTTTGTCTCAGTTTCCTCATCTATAAAATGAGTTAGAGAAGGAATTGGGAAACCATTCCAGTATCTTTGCCAAGAAAACCCCAAATGGGATCAGCAAAATTTGAACTTGACTGAAAAATGACTAACCAATAATAAATTAGTTTTAGAGAGTTGCCATTTGCATTGAGAGATTATGAGACTTGCTCAGGATTACATAGCTAGCATGTAACAGAAGTGAGACTTGAAACCAAATTTTCTTCTTGGCTTCAAAGCTGGTCCTTTACCCACTATACCTTGCTACCAGGAGGATATCTCTGGACCAGTAAAGTAAAACTTGGTATTATCAATGCATACTTTCATCAAGGCATGATTCATCAATGCATATTTTAAATTATTTTGTCATTCCTTCTCAATTCCAAACATGAGAATGAGATTCAGGATGTTTAACTATCAGAAAAATGTCATACATATATCATTAGGGACATATTTTTAATTTTTATCTTGAGATCTGGGTAGAGTAGAAGGGTAAAGATAAAAATGCCAATAGCAAAAATTTGTCAGAGAGAGAAAGAGAGAGAGAGAGAGAGAGAGAGCAAGAGAGAGAGAGAGTCAGAGATCTAGTCTTTAAAAAAAGAATAATAAATGAGAAAACAGAGTTCCAGTGGGGGGGGGGGGGGAGCAGACTAACACAAGTAGAATTTGAACCCATGTCTTTTAAATCTACATCCACAACTTTTACCATCACACCATGAAGAAAAAAGAAAAAAAAAGTCTTACCACCTACCAAAAAAGCAACCCCCAACAGCAATTTAGACTTTAGTTCCGCTTTTCATGTTTTTATTTCCAAAAAGGAAATGTACAATTAGTGCCAGTGTAGTGATTTTGTGACCATTTTCTAGCTAGTATAATGCAGTTTACTTTTGAAATTTTTCTGTTTATGTTATGCGGCAATTTAGGCAATTAAAGCCAAAGAGATGTAAGACACATTAAAACTCCAAATACAGAAGTAAATATTTTTTTAAGAGGACATCCTGTAACTCTTGGCTCAGCTTCTTCATCTAGAGCACTTTGGTTTCAAGAAGAAATGTCTAAATTCTTTTTTGGTAATGTGAAAATTAAGTGGAAAACAGAGAAGGCCAAGAAAGCTGCAGCTGGCTCTGATCATCAGAGGATACTTTTCTCTAGGAAAAAGATCTATTGATTTCAGGGATCAGGAAATCTGAGAAGTATGTGGCTCTGAGTAGAATGAAGAAATTTGTGTATAAATTATATGTAACCTGAGCCAAACTTCTCTAAATCTCTTTTTCAGAAACAGTCACAGTTTTAAGGAGAAAATGAAGAAAATCAGCAGCAGCCTGATGGATGTTGCCTATATCCTACAAATATAGTATCTTTTAGAATTCTTGTTTTCCAAAGACATATTTTTATCTTTATATTAATATTTTTCTTCACATATCAAAGATCTAAGACTTGAATCATAGATTTATAAACCATCAAAACTGGAAAGAACTTTAGAATGCGAACTAAAGAGCATTAGAGTTAGAATAGAGAATATTGGAACTTACTGTGAACTCAGGTCCCTAGAAGGTTGGAGCTGGAAAGAATCTTAGAATAAAGAATGTTAGAACCAAAAGGAAGTTAGAATCATAGTCTGTTAGAGTTAGAAGGGACCTGAGAAAAGATTGCCTTCTGTGCGAGGGAGGGGGGGAAGGAAGGGAAGGGGGGGAATTGTTAAATTCAAAACCTTTCTAAAAAATGATAGAAACTACTATAATATATAATTGGAAAACAAATTTATATATATATATATATATATATATGTGTGTGTGTGTGTGTGTGTGTGTGTGTGTGTATACGTATGTATATATATATATATATGTGTATATATATATATATATGTATATATATATATATGTATGTATTATAAAAGGACCTAAGAAGACAAAGATTCAGAGCTGAGACTTTAGAACACAATTAGAACTGGAAGAGATCTTAGATCACTTAGTCCAACTCCCTAATTTTTCTAACCTCCCTTCCCCCAACCCCCTCAAACTAAAGCTAAGAGAGGGAAAGTGATTTGCCCAAATTCACAAAACAATTAATCAACAAGTCTTTTTACTGTTTATTATGTGCTAGGCACTAAGCAAAAATAGTCCCTACTATCAAGGAGCTCAAATTCTGGAGAGGACTAGTGACATCAGGGAGTGATATCTTGACTTGGAGAGTGAATTGTATTTAAGTGAAACAAGAAGTCGACCTTACACTCTCTTTTTGAGTCACAGGATAGGATAGCAAGACAATGGATAACCTTGGAATCCTCGATGTCTGACTAAGCTCTTAGGACTCCATAGTTTCTACTTCAGCCCACCATCATGGCCTTTGGAACAAATTGTTCTCATTTACCCATTCTGACTCAAGAAGTCTTTACATGCTGGGGATAAACATCCTCCTAACTCACTGGGGGGTTTGAGACCTGTCAGTTTCCCTCAACGTGGTTTAGCCCCTCTGCACAGATGGTTTTAAAAGGGTATGGTTGCTACACATGCTACAGCTTCTTGGAGCCACAGGTAACAGTTGGGTGACAGGTGGATAGAAAAGATGGTTGATCAGCCCTGAAAAGAGTTCAGTAAAGGTTTACATCAGAAATGCTATCAGCATATATACATACATGCATATATACATACATACATATATATATATGAAGGTGGTATGGTGGGGGAAGATGCACCAGAAAAGGCTTCATGTGGGATTTGAGTTGAGTTTTTTTTAAGTTTTTGCAAGGCAAATGGGGTTAAGTGGCTTGCCCACGGCCACACAGCTAGGTAATTATTAAGTGTCTGAGGTCGGATTTGAACTCAGGTACTCCTGACTCCAGGACCAATGTTCTATCCACTGTGCCACCTAGCCGCCCCTTGAGCTGAGTCTTGAAGGAATATTGAGAAACCCACTGTCAAAAGTGAAAAGGGAGATTATTCTAGTCATGAGGGACAGGTAGTTAAAAAAGACACCACTAAGGAATGGAGAGTCCTGTGGAAAAAAATTGTAAGTAGTCCCATGTGGCTAAAGCAGAACAAACAAGTGGTGCCAGGTTTGATGAACTGGAGGAAAATTCTGTAAAAGTCCTCTGACTCCAATGTGTAATATGCCCAAATGATGCTTGCACATTGACACAATTCTACCTCCATTGTCTCTGCCACAATAGCATTTGTTTTCTAACATGTCAGTTATAGATATTGATTATATTGCATGGGTAAAGCGTTTCATTTGCCATACTTCAAGGTTCTGCAATTTAACTTCCATGAGACTTCCTTACCTCTCCACACCTTAATGAAAATGGTCTTCTTTAAGTTATTGTGACTAAAACAATGAATGCATAGTGGCCAAAGTATTGGAGGTAAACTTTTCTCTAAGCTAGGCTGATCTTGAGATGACAAAGACATCCAATCTACTGTATTCCAGATCTTTCTAGTTTTGTCTTCCAGGCAGCTGGGTGACATAGTACAGTTCATGACCTGTAGTCAGAAAAACTCATCTTCCTGAGTTTAAATCTGACCTCAGACACTAGCTATGTGATCCTAGGCAGGCCACTTAACCCCATTTGCTTTAGTTTCCTCATCTGTAAAATGAGCTGCAGAAGGAAATGGCAAACTACTCCAGGATTTTTGTCAAATAAATCCCAAATAGGGTCACAAAAAGTAAGACACTACTGAATGACTTAACAATAAAAACAAGGACCTGTTTCATAGACAAAGCCTATGTCACAACAAGACACTGAAGAAGACATCAGTACAAAAACTCTCATTTAGCAGATGCTTAAAAAAAAGTTTATTGAGATGGGCGGCTAGGTGGCACAGTGGAAAGAGCACTGGCCCTGGAGTCAGGAGTACCTGAGTTCAAATCCAGCCTCAGACACTTAATAATTACCTAGCTGTGTGGCCTTGGGCAAGACACTTAACCCCATTGCCTTGCAAAAACCTAAAAAAGAAAAAAAGAAAAAAATGTTTATTGAGACTGAATTGAGCTGAACATCAAATATTTAAATAGATATAGTGTATAAGTAGTCTATTTAGCAATTTAAAGGCATTGAAAAAGAAGCAAGAAACCTCCCTCTCATTAAAGATTTAAAGGAATACTAATACAGATTATATACACAGTTAAATTCAGTTTCTTCATTGGAAATTTTTACTTTATTTTTATTTCCCTTTGTCACAAAGAAGGGTTCAATCTGGAGGGAGTGAATGATAAATTACTGTGAGATGCATCAATAAAAATAAAATTAATATGATAAAAATGCATCAATAAAAAATATTTAAGCAAAAGTACAATGTATAGAGAACTGACTTTGAGTCAGGAAGATCTGAATTCAAATCCTACCTCAGAGTCTTAATGTTTGTCCTTCATTTTCGAAGATCACATCAGGGAGGTAATGCCAAGCATGTGAATTGGATTTGAGTACTAAGACACTAGCTTCACTTTCTCCTCCAGAGCCATCTAGGTCCAGATATGAATCAGGATGACTGGAAATGGCCCTGGATATGAGGCAATCAGGGTTAAGTGACTTGCCCAAGGTCACAAAGTTAGTAATAAAGTACCTGAGGTTGGAATCAAACTGCTGTTCTCCTGACTCCAAGGTTAATGCTCCATCCTTAGCACCACCTAACTTTATGAGCCACTTAATCTCTCAGGTCCTCATAAGAAGGTTGAATTTAAGATTCCTCTTCAAATTATATAAGTCAATGATCCTATGAACAACAATCCTAAAAATATATTTAAAAAAAGAAGCAAGATGATCATTCCAACAAATCTAGCAAGTATCCTTCCAAAGTAAACTTTTTTAAGGCATTTTAAACTACTTTTCCCTATTGCATAATTTTGTAGTCAGTTTTCTTAAATCTGCTTTTGTAGATGCAGAGCAGGCTGGCTATTTATCAAAATGTAGGCCATGAACGGAGGCACTTTGATTATATCTTAGTTTATTTTGGAAAAATCATATTTACTATTTAGAGAGGGGTTTTTTTTATATTTGAATACCTCAAGTCCAGTTTTGCTTCTAAAATAGTCTTTCCTGACAGTATTTAAAAACAATTTTCCACTTGAGAAATTAAATGAATGGTTTGTGGCTAATATTCAGGTTGATGGAAGCATAGCTGTCAGTGTTTATCATCTCAGGGTTTCACTAGGACCATTGAGGGAAACCAAAATACCTCAAGAGTTAGATGAGAACTGTCTTATATTTCCAATCATCTTTTAGGTAGTATCCTTATTTAAAAAGTAAAACAGTTTATTGCAAGGGTTCCACCATGTTATTTTCCAACCCAATAATTTTATACCCTATTAGAAATCTAACTTGCCCAATGACACACAGGAAATTAATATCAAAATCAGAACCCAGATCTCTTAACTTCTAGATTAAGTGGACATTCCTTCAGTCCAAGCTATCTCCAGTGTTTGTTGATTGAGTGATAAGGAATACCTCATTCCTCCTCTATGCACCCCACCCTTCTCCCTTTACCCCACTCCCAGATCCCCAATAGAGTGGACCTTTAAGAGTCAGTGAGAAAGGTTAATAATGAAGTCTTTGGGATTCAATGATCCCTTAAATAAAGCATGTTAGATAATAATGCACAATAATATGTTAGACTGAGTTTCCTAAAAATCAGAAATTTTGTCTCTCCCCAGAGTTTAGCTATGTTCTGCATAGCTAATTAGTAAATGAATATTAAGTTGAATTGAATTGATCTCAATTCTTCAACAGAGTACTTGGGAACAAAGTTAGTATAAGTGTGTTGGGAAAAGCAGAGTAATGATTACCAGTTTTAATTAGGCAGTTTTAGGAGTATAGAGTTCAGGGCTAGAGGAAACATATGCCGTTTTATTTGGACTTATTATAGCTCATATTTATATAGCACTTTATTCTAACAAAGAACTTAACATGAATTAGGTTATGTGACTTTTATGAGATCTGTGAGATAAGAGTGGTAATTTTTCATTATCCCTTTTACAGAGGTCAAAAATATGTGGCTCTTAGTTAATATACTGGATAGAGTACTGGCCCTATAGTCAAGAGGACCAGAGTTCAAATTCAGCCTTAGACATTTTTTAGCTGCGTGACCCTAGGCAATTCACTTAACTTCAGTTTACCTCAGTTCTGCATCTTTAAAATAGAGATGATAATAATAGCATCTACCCACCTAGGGTTATTGTGAGAATAAAAGGAGATAATATTTGTAAAGCAATTTGCTAACCTCTATAAAAACTACTTAGCAGCAGCAACTTTATAGATTTGCCCAAGTTCACACAGCTAAAAAGTGACAAAGTCTAGACTTGAACCTAGGTTTTCTGACTCATGATTCCAGTCCTAAATCTACAAGTAAAGGTTTCCACCCTTTTGGAAAAGGCAACAGCTGCTGATTGCTCTAATTTCACTACAGTGATTAAACTAATGAGTCAGTCACCTTGGATTCATTAAACACTTACTATGTGCCCATCTAGTCCACATGAGGACTCAAAATAATTAAAAATAACAATTAAAAAAAAAAGCAAAACCTACTTAAACAGCCCCTCTAGCTGTCACTCTATATCTGCTCCCTTTTATGGCCACACTCCCTGAGAAGACCATCAGCAAAAGATGTTTCCATTTTCTTTCCTCTCACTTTCTTATCTTTTTTGCAGTCCAACTTCCCACCTTATCATTCAACTGAAATCGTTCTCTCCAAAGTTACAAATGATCTCTTCATTGTCAAATCTAATGACCTTTTCTCCATCCTTATTCTTCTTGACCTCTTTGCAGCCTTTGATACTGCCCATGACCCATTTCTCTTTAATATTGTCTTCTCTACATTTTCATGAACCTGTTCTCTCCTGGTTCTGCTCCTACTGCTATAATCACTCCTCTAGCTCCACACCTGGATTTTTCATTCATGTCATGCTCACTGAGGATGGAGGTTCTCCAAGACTCTATCTTTTATTATTTCTATAAAATTTCACTTAATGATCTTAATAGCTCCTATGACTTCAGAAAACTTGAAATTTAAATCTTAAACCTGAGAGAATCATTGATTCCAAACATTTCTGTAAATTCTTCCCTTAATCCTTTATAGATCATTTTCTTTTTTATTTCTTTGGGTTTTATGAGGTAATGAGGTTAAATAACTTGCTCAAGATTACACTAGTAAATATCAAGTGTTTGAGGTCCTCCTGCCTCCAGGGCTAGTGCTCTATCCACTGTGTCACCTAACTGCTCCCATTATAAATCATTTTTAGTCTTGAATATGTGAGTCTTATGCAAATCTTCTATATATGGATATGAACTTGGCCTAGTCACTGTCTTCCTATGTATCAGTTTTCTTACTGTAAAATTAGGAACTAGATTGCCTCTGAGTTCCCTTTCAGACCTAGGACTACGATCCTATTATCCTCTTAGTTAAATCTTAAGTGGACTGAATCACTGATCAGTGTTTGACCACATATAGTTAAAAAATTTTTACCAATGATTTGAATAAGGATAGCTGACATGTATTTGGGGGAGATAGTTGGGATCTAGGAGAGGAAAAATAGATACAGTATAAAATACAGAGATACAGTAGAAAATAGAGTCAATATTTTAAAATATATTGACAGGCTAGAACACTAGGTTAAAAAAAGAATATGGAGAATTTAATTGGAATGAAAGAGAAATATGGCACTTGGATTCCAAAAATCAATTCAAAAGTCATAAATTGTGGAGGCATATATATAGACACAGTACATCAGAAAATACTCTAGAAAATTCATGTGGTTAAAATAAAGGCCAAACTTCCAGGAAACAGGAGATGATAATATTGTGAATTCTGCCCTGATCAAGCCACATCTCAAATCTGTATTCAGGTCTAGGTCCTCCTTTTTTAGAAAGCTAGATAGTTTCCTAAAGGATCTCAAGAGATCAGACAAAATGAAGAGCAGTTAAAGGAACCAGAGAAGAACATCCTAGAAAGGACTTGCTAGTGATTTTCCAAAGTACAAGCCTAACTGTATCTCTTTCTCTCTCTCTCTCCCAATTCAATAACTTGATTGGCCCCTTTAGCTTCAGGATTACATTAAAAAAAAAAAAAACATTGTTTGGATTGTAAAGATCTCTCAACCTGGCCCCTTTCTACCTTTACGGTCTTCTTACATTTTATCCCCCTCCACACACCACTATGATCCAATAACACTGGCTTTCTTGTCTTTATACTCACTCTTCTGATTCTTTTTTCCTGTCTACCCACCTCCTCCCCATTCCCAGAATTTTTCCTTCTTCACCCTGGACTCTTGGCTTCCCTGGATTCATTAAGTCTCATCACAATTCCCATCTCCCAATCCTGCTCACTGCTATTGAAATTACCTTTCATTTATATTATATCTACACATACTACAAAGGTACAATGTATATGTATGTAACTTATGTATACAAACACATATAAAGCATATATATGTATGTAATGTATACACACACACATATATAACTATTTTAATGTTGCATCCCCTATATAGAGTATGATCTTGTGGGTAGTGACTGTATTCCTAGTTTTGTTTGTCACTTCAGTTTCTCACATAAGCACTTAACAATTATTTTTTGATTGATTCATAATTACTATCTTAAAGTATTTGAAGAGTTACTGCTATCTTGTGACAGGAAGATTATACCTACTTATGGCCTGAGAGCACAAAACTGGAAACAGTAGGCAGAAATTTAAGGTTGAGAAAAGGAAATGTATACTAACAATTCAGCACTGTTCATCAGCCTCAGGAAGTAATGGATTTCCCTTCACTGAAGGTCTTCAAGGAAAGGCAGAATCACTGCTTCTTGGGAATGATGTCAACAAGATTATTATTGTTCAGGAATAAATTGGATTACATGGACTCTGAGGTACTTTCCAAGTCTGAAATGGCATCTTTTTCTGGTTCTGTGATTCTTAAGGTTCCTTTCAACTCTAACATTCTACATCCTGTGTTCTGAGTTCTTCCAGCTCCACCATGTGATATTTTGTGTTCCAAGGCCCTTTCCAACTTCAGCATTCTATGATTCTGTCATAGCTTTTCCTTTCCACCATCTTGAGTGATTTCACAATTCTGACTTACTTGGATATTGATATCCCAGAAAGATTTGCTTCCGGTTTGGGGGGGAGCTGAGCCTGTTGAAGATGGCCTAAGGAGATGATCATAAAGATTATGGAGATTGCTAAATTCCTTTCTTCTATAAAACTGAGGTAGCAAAACAAAAAGGCTTTGAATTCAAATTGTGCCTTTACCATTCATTAAATGTATTACTCTGAATGTGTCATTTCTACTCTCTGAAATTTATCTCTAAAATAGAAATTCTCAAACTCATTTTCTCGCTGGATTTTTTTAATGATCAAATGACAAGATATGTTTGAAATACTAAATGTCTGTTATTATGAAACCCTTTCCCAATTACTATTAATTTTTCCATTGAATTCCAGACTAAATTGGGGGTTCAAGGAAATAATAAAAATGCTTTAGAATGCTTTACATACATGATCTCATGTAATCTTCAGTATAACCTTATGTGATAGGTACTACAGGTATTGTCCAAGTTTTACAGAAGAGGATGGGGACTTGCCTATAATACAAAGCTATTTTTTTTAGGTTTTTTTTTGCAAGGAAAATGGGGTTAAGTGGCTTGCCCAAGACCACACAGCTAGGTAATTATTAAGTGTCTGAGGCCAGATTTGAACTCAGGTACTCCTGACTCTAAGGCCAGTGCTTTATCCACTGCACCACCTAGCCACCCCCTCAGCTATTATTTTTTAAAGTTAAAGGATCTGAATTCAATTCTTCTCCAAGTCAAGTCTATGCCATTAAGTCTTTGTTTACAAGGTTATTATAGTACAAATAGGTCAAATCAGTCAGCAACAAACATTGATTATGCACTTACCAAATGTCCCAGATGCTCTAAGGACTAGAGAGACAAAGAAAGCAGAACTACATCCCTACTTTCATAGAGTTTACATTATTGAACAAACCTTGGTATTTGAATGTAATAAATGATGAATACATTGAAACATGGAAAGATCTGTATGAAATTATGCAGAATGAAATAAACAGCCAAAAAAACCCCAACCCAAGATACAAAATCCTTCAACAATGTAAATGGAAAACACATACATGCAATTTTTTTAAATGAATGTTGAAAAAATTACAAAAAACAGCATGACTCCAAAGGAAAGACATGAAAAGCTATTTCCCACATTTTTTCAGAGATTCACATATATTGGATATCTATCATTTTTTTCCTTTTTTTGTCATATTATTTGTCACATGGGATAGGTAGCTCTCTAGGAGGAAATGGGGAGGTATATGGGAGGAAATTTTGGTGATTTAAGAAAAGATATCAATAAAAAATGTATTTTTTTAAAAAGAGAGTGATTCAACCTATTATGGAAATGTTTTGCTTGACTACACATGTATAACCTATAGCTAACTGCTAGCCTTTTCAATAAGGTAGATGGGGAGGGAGAAAGGGAAAGAATTTGGAACTCAAAGTTTTAAAAGCAATGTTAAAAATTGTTTTTACCTGTACTAAATAAATATCTTAAAAAAAACAGATTAATAAGCCCTCATTTCCATTTTTTTTAAAAAAGTAATTACAGTAATCTAAACAAGAGGTAATAAGGACCTGCACTAGGATAGCATCTGAGTGAGTACAGAGCAGAAGAAAGATGAGAGATGTGATGAAGGTAAAAATGATAATGTTTGATAGTCGATTGGATATCTGGAGTGAATTCAAATGGGGAGTCAAAAGATTATATTATAACTGAAAAAAAACATGATTCCTTTGACAGTAACAGGGAAGTGAGAAAAAGAAAGGGTTTGGAGGGAAATATTTTTATTTTGAGTTGAGTTTGAAATGCCTAAGGGAAAAGGGCAGCAAAAATGTGCATACCCTTTGATCCAACAATACCACTACTGGGTCTATACCCTGAAGAGATTATGAGAAAGGGCAAAAACATCACTTGTACAAAAATATTCATAGCAGCCCTGTTTGTGGTGGCAAAGAATTGGAAATTGAGTGAATGACCATCAATTGGAGAATGGCTTAATAAACTGTGGTATATGAATGTGATGGAACATTCTTGTTCTATTAGAAACCATGAGGGATGGAAATTCAGGAAAGCCTGGAACGATGTGCATGAACTGATGCTGAGTGAGATGAGCAGAACCAGACTAACACTCTAACAGCAACATGGGGGTGATGATCAAACTTACTGGACTTGCTCATTCCATCAGTGCAACAATTAGGGACAATTTTGGGGTATCTGTGATGGAGAATACCATCTGTATTCAGAGAAAGAATTATGGAGTTTGAACAAAGGCCAAAGACTATTACCTTTAATTAAAAAAAAATTATCTTATTATGTAATTTTGCTATCTCTTAAACTTTATTTTTCTTCCTTAAGGATATGATTTCTCTCTCTTATCACATTCAGCTTAGATCAGTGTATACCATGGAAACAATGTAAAGACTAACAGACTGCCTTCTGTGTGGGGTGGGGGAGGGAGGGAATCAAGATTAGGGGGAAAAATGTAAAATTCAAAATAAATAAATAAGTTTTTAAAAAAGAAAGAAAGAAATGCCTAGGGAACATACAATTTGATATGTCCAAAAAATAGTTACTTCAGCTGAAGCTCAGGAAATAAAATAGAATTGGATAATAAGAATGGAGAATCATTTAACAGAGATGATAATTGAATCTTTGATAACTGATGAGATCATTAAACAAAATAGTATAGAAAGAGAAGAGAAGAGGACCCAAATAGATATCTGGAATACATTTAAGATCAGTGGGTAGGGGCGGCTAGGTGGCACAGTGGATAGAGCACCTGCCCTGGAGTCAGGAGGACCTGATTTCAAATCCAGCCTCAGACACGTAATAATTATCTAGTTGTGTGGCCTTGGTCAAGCCACTTAACTCCATTTGCCTTGCAAAAACCTTAAAAAAAAAAAAAAAAAGATTAGGGGGCAGCTAGGTGGCGCAGTGAATAGAGCTATGTCCTATAAAAAGATTCAGCTAAAGAGAATGAAAAAGAGAAGTCATTTATAAGAGGGGAATTAGGAAAATGCATGGTCAAAAAAACCTTAAGAGGAGAGAGAATATCCAGGAAGGGATGGAAAGAAAGTGTCAAAACATAAAGTTTTGATGTGTATTGTGAAAGAAAGAAATTGGCATAATACTTGTATCTCCTTTGTATTCATGCATACTTATACTTGCTTACCAATCCTCACTTCTCAGTTTAGCTTTAGTTTAACTTCTTTCTATTTTCTACTCTTTAAACACTTTTAAACTAAATTAAGAGAGTATAAACAAAGGCACGTTTTTAATGAACTTGTTAGCTTTTATAAATAGCTAGAATAATGATGCTTTGGGTTTTTTTGGGGGGGATTGTGTATTTTTACATTAAACCATTGGACTATGAGAAGAAGCAAATGTCTTAGGTTTTCTTAAAAGGAGAAGTCAGTGTTCATGTGGGATTTTTCAGTGACTTTCCCCTGAATTCAAAAAGTAAAGATTAATAATTTTTATTCTTATACACTGATGCAGCAATTTTGCATGTGCTATTTGGAGATCCCCAACATCCTTTCCAGGGGGTCCATGAAACCAAATTACTTTCATAATGATATGAAGATATTTTATTTCTATTGCAATAAATATCAATAGATTTAACTCACATATAAAAAAGGATTTTTTTTTAAAGATTGTAAATGGATCCTGATACAGAAAAGTTTAAGAACAGATGTACTAATAAATTCATGTTTCTATTATTGGGAATAATCTCTCCAATGTGTAGCCTGGTTGTTTCAATGTGACTCACATAGACAATAGACATCTCTAGGCTACTCCCCCAGTCTTCCAAGAGAAACTTGAATTTCTGTCAAAAGAGGAAGCAGGAGACTGCAACCAGAAGTTGACCACTTTTCTCTCCTCAAAGAGAAGTATCAGGCTAGAATTAGATCCATCTTCTCCCTAAAATGTTGTTAGTCTAATTTAAGGTTCAAGCAAAACTTCTGACTGCTATCTTTTATTTATTTAAAGCAATGGGGTTAAGAGTGATTTACCCAAGGTCACACAGCTAGGCAACTATTAAGTGTCCGAGGCTAGGTTTGAACTGGGATCCTCCTGACTCCAGGGCCAATGCTCTATCCACTGTGTCTGCTATTTCTTTATAGGGAAAACAGAGCCTCAAGCTCTAGATCCCAGTTCTATATTTATATCTTTCTCTTCCTTCAGTAACCTGAAGAGATTGGCATTCCAGATCTTTCACAAAGTTAGAAGTTAGAAGAACCTGAAGAGACTTAAGAGATCAAGATGTCTCTTCTCTTCCATTCTCACCAACTCTACCACCCCCCCATTCAGACAGAAGGCATTGAGAAAACAATCTCCACTAATGAGCAAAGTCCCACATCATTGAGCCATGGTTACAAAATATATATTTCGATCTATCCATCTCTGCTTACCATTTATTTTTTTAGGTTTTTGCAAGGCAAATGGGGTTAAGTGGCTTGCTACGTAATTGTTAAGTGTCTGAGGCTGGATTTGAAGTCAGGTGTTCCTGACTCTAGGGTGCTCTATCCACTTTGCCACCTAGTCGCCCCAATCTGTTTACCATTTTTAACTCTTGTTCATGTCCTCTCAAACAAGATCTACCAAATGTACTAGGACTCTTCCATGTATTCTTTTTATATTACACGGATACCAATGAAATACAAGGGAATTTCCCCATTTCTTTGATGACAACCATTCCATTTCTTTTTCTACATAAGTCCTTGTTTGTGATTTGTTGTTGCCTGCTAATACCTGCCAGATACTTCTCCATTAACCTTTGAAGAGTGTCTTCAATTTCAGGTCTTCAAAGACTGCAGTGTTCTATGTCTTGAAGAATACTGGGGTTAAAAAAGATAGGAATTTCTTTTTAGGAAGTCAATAAGATAAGCAGCAAGCATTAATTAAGTTCTTATAGGCCAGGCACTATGCTAAGTACTAGATATACAAAGAAAGGTGAAACCCTAGTTCTTTGCCTTCAAGGAGTTCACATTCTAAAAAGGAAGACAACATACCATGAATAGACAAGATCTAGGAAGTAAATAGGAAATAAGGTTACAGGGAAAGCATAGGGGGGAATGAGAGATTGAGAAATGCCTCTTCTAGAAGGTAGGATTTCATCTGAATCTTGAAGGCATTCAGGGAAACCAGAAGTCAAGGATAAGGGAAGAGCATTCCAAGAAATGAGCACAGAGCCAATGAAAAGTCACAATGTCTACAGGCTAACTGTATAAGGAAAATAAGAAGGCCAGTGTATCTGGATCATAAAACTTATAGAGGGGAATAGTTTGATTTGTTTTGTTTGTTTGTCCTTCATTTTTTGAAGAAGATCATGACATCAGGGAGGTGATGCCATGACAGAACATGCATAAAAAGACTAGATAGATTGGAAAGAACCAGGTTGTGATGGACCTTAAAACCAAACAGAGAATTTTCTACTTGACCCTGAAAGTAATAGTTTGCCACAAAAGTTTATTGACTGGGAGGGGAGGTAGCAAAGGGAACAAACAGTCCTTTGCTTTAGAAATGTGGATTTGACAAAGTGAGCAGAAGTTGAACTGGAATAAGAAACTTCAGGCAGGGAGACCAGCAAGAAGGCTATTGCAGCAGTTGAGGCATGAGGTGATAGGCTAGAACAAGATAAAATAAAGACAAAAGTTGGCAAAGGATTGGGTTTGTGAGATGAGT
This sequence comes from Macrotis lagotis, assembly GCF_037893015.1. Lineage (NCBI taxonomy): Eukaryota > Metazoa > Chordata > Mammalia > Peramelemorphia > Peramelidae > Macrotis > Macrotis lagotis. Next base: position 256,739,641 of record NC_133658.1, on the reverse strand, counting down.
TCAAGTGAGGAGCTGAAGATAATGCCAAGCTTGTAAATGGAGGATTAGTAATACACTCGACAATAAAAGGCAAGTTTGAAAGAAATGAAGGTTTTAAGGGATAGGTAAGTTCTGCTTTTAAAACAACTTTTCAGTTTCTCAAAGTCATTCATCTAGTCTCTTTTTATTCAATTATGGGTCAAGTTCATTGTACGTTTACAGTTTTTATCCAATACACACACACACACACACACACACACACACACACACACACACACTAATTGTGTGCATAAATTTATATTCACATGGGCGGCTAGGAGACACAGTGGAGCACCGGCCCTGGAGTCAGGAGTACCTGAGTTCAAATCCGGCCTCAGACACTTAATTACTTAGCTGTGTGGCCTTGGGCAAGCCACTTAATCCCATTGCCTTGCAAAAAAACTATGAATGAATGAATGAATGAGTAAACAAACAAACAAATAAATAAATAAATTTACATTCACAAAAAAAGGATTATTTGAGCTGAAAGAGACTTTTAGGCTCAGCTAGATTAGCCACTATAGTGCTCTTATTAGAGGAAGAAACTAAAACCCCCAAAGACATAATAAATCTGACCAAGATCACAGACCCAGAGGTTGAATCTAGATTTGAACCCAGATTTTCTAACTTCTAGACCAGTATTTCCTTCACTCACATGTATGCTAATTGAATTGTTCTGAAAATAATGTTAATCCTCTGAAAGCATGCTTTTTATGCAAAGTATTGGCCATTTGCTAGTCCTTCTGTTATCTTCTCATAAAGGATGGTATTTGAATTTCTAGACTGTGGATCTTAGTACACTATTCTGCTCTCTGGAGCTACCAAATACATGGTACAATAAAAGTTCACTTAATTGGAATTCACTGTAATAGAGCTGGAATCTGAAAATCCAGGTACCTACCATTAGTTGTGTGACCTGATTAGTTGTGTGACCTTGGACAAGTCACTTGACCTCTTTCATCCTACATTTTCTCACCTATATGATGGCAATAATATTTGTGTGGTGAGTCCACAAACTTTTGACCTTCTTTGGTCAAGACCTAGACACTGCTTACTTTTCCTTCCCAGCTGGAATTTCTCTATTAACCATTCCAGGTGAATTTATTTAAACTGGCCCAGATGCCCAGAAGAAGAGAGAGAAAGTAGAAAGATTCATCAGAAGGTCTCAAAAAAACAAGTAAGGACACTGATAAATAGCTATATATCAATCACCCCAAGACAACCTAAAGTAGAAAGCAGAGATCATTTGAGTGGACCAAAATGAGGTCTAATCATTCTGTAAGATCTTTTGTTTTGAAGGTGAACCTGTTGGACCTTAGTATAAAATGACACAAGGTTTAAATAGTCCAGAGTTATAAAAAAGAGTTATGAAACCAAAAGTAGAAACTTTGATATTATTCCTCCTATAATTATACCTTAAAAACAATTGTTAGAGGAGAATTGAACAGTAAAAAGCAAAATGTCAGAGTTAAGTTGAGTAACTGTGAAAAAAGATGCATATTTGCTGGGAGGGGAGGGGGGTGAAATGCAAGGTTGGTGAAATACCAACAATAGGGGAGCTGCTGATGAAAGGCAATGAAATACTATGTAAAAGGGTCTACTAGACTTTACTGGGGCACCATTGAGGACAGTACTGTAACTCCAGGAATTGTGTAAATCTCTCAGAGAAAGAATGACCCATGGCCAGGGACAGGATAACTTGATTTTCTATTGCTTAGAGGTTAGTTCTTTCTGTGTCTTTTACAATGCAAATATTTACTTCTATTTTTCAAAACCTTGTGAGATCATCTGCTTTTAAGTGGAACTGTTGGTTACCCTGGTAGGGAGTGTAAATATTGAAGTTCCTATGTTCTTCCTCTGGAGCAACTAAGTGGTGAAGTGGATAGGGCACTGGGTCTGGAGTCAGAAAGACTCATTTTACTTAGTTCAAATCTGACTTCTAATCATTTCTGTTCTCTATCATATTAGCAAATCTGATAGGTGTGAGGTGGTATGTCAGGGTTTTAATTTGCATTTCTCTAATTAATAGTAATTTAGAGCTTTTTTAATATATGATTGTAGAGAGTTTTGACTTCTTCCTCAGAGAATATCTGTTCATACCCTTTGACCACTGATTCATTAGGGAGTGACTTGTATTCTTGTACATTTGATTGAGTTCTCTATTTTAGAGATGAGGCTTTTATCAAAGACATTAACTATGGAAATTGTTTTACAGCTTTCTACTTTCCTACTACCTTGGGTTGCATTGATTTTGCTAGTTCAAAAACTTGTCAATTTAATGTAATCAAAATTATGTATTTTGTAGTTCAAAAAAAAGAAAAGAAAAAGTTTGGCTACCAGAAGATTTATTTTTTGGGGGCACACAATTTATAAAGACTATTTTACCAGATCACATTAGATTATACTAGGTCAGATTGGTTTGGATTAGGTTAGGTTAAATAAAGCATTTTTTAATATTCTTATCCTATACAAAGCACTGAGCTAAGTATTGGAAATACATATATAAACAAAAGGAAAAACAGTGCCTACCATCAAGTTGCTTATATTCGAATTGGGAAGATAACAATAAAAGCAAACTGAAAAGGGAGAGATAGCTTCTCTGTTTTGAGAAAGCAGCTGAACTGGCTATATAAAAGTCTGGAGTAAGAAGCAGCAGGGTAAGAAATAAACTTGACTAAACTGAGCTCTTCCTCAAATACTGAGTAGCACCTTGTTAAAAGTCATATATGATATTAGAAAGGAGAACTGACTCTATTAAAACCACAGATGACTAAAGTATTGAAATTTTATTAATTAATATGATTTTCCCCCAATTTTTTTTGAAGGGGGGAGGGTAGTCATTTTTCAGTCAGATCCCATTTGAGGTTTTCTTGGCAAAGATATTGGAACGATTTCCCATTTCCTTCTCTAACAATGAAATTGAGGAGATATAAATTTTTTTAAATTACAGAAATTTGGGACAATTTGAAAACTTGGCCTAGGACCTCGACAGATTGAACCTAAACTCCTGCATCTAATTCATCCATCTGTAGTTTTGATTGTAAATCACTGGTGCTCAGAATGATAAGCATAAGAGTCTACATATCATCAGGAAAAAAAATTTTCATTACATTGAATATATTAAAGCAGAAAAGGATTTCAACATAATTTACAAAATAATTAGCAAGGGAATCTTTGCTTAACCCTGAATCACCCAGAAAAATTAAACTTACCTCATTACTTCAACTACTGAGTATACCAATTAAAGTTAATGTGTAATTAAATTTTTTGTTAATTAATTCAACTATTTATTAAATGTCCACTCTGTACAAAACTTAATGCTAGAAACTAGAAAAAATAATTCTGACCTATCCTTATAAACTTGGTTTGAGATTTTAATATTTTTATCAGTGTCTTAGATGTGGGCATAGATGGCATGCTTTTCAAAGGAAAGGGTGGTGAAAAGGGAACAAGGATTTCTATTATGTAGAAGGCATTGTGTTCAGTACTTTACAACTATTATTCATTATCAAATTTGCAAAAGGCTCAAAGCTAAGAGGTTTAGCCGTCATAGTGGATTACATAATCAGAATATCTCAGAATAGAGTAAGATGATAATGATTAAGAATAAATGTAAAGACTTAGTTGCAGTTTAAAAAGTCAACTTCATAAGTACAAACTGAAGAAAGAAAGACTAGATAACTGTTCCAATCTTGTGGTTTTAGTGAATTGTAAGATCAAAATGAATCAACAGTGTGAACTGGAAGTTTAAAAAGACAAGAGAGTCATAGTGTACAGAACTGATAGTCTAACAGTACCCTGGTCAGACCACATGTAAAAGATTATATTCATTTTTACCCATCATATTTAGAAAAAACATTGATAAATTGAAGTGTCTAGAACAAAAGTGTCAAATTCACAAAGAACAGTCTTTAAGGGATTGACAACAGTCTGGAACATTGCCTGAACCAGATCAAAATGTAACTAGGAAATGCTTAACAAAATAAGAAAAATACAACACAACATTGATAATGGTAATGTATGGTTTTCTAAGCCAATATGTGACCAGCCGGGACCTATTTCTATTTGATTTTGACACAACAGAGCCTCAGAAGGGCAATGAGAATGGCAAGGCTTCAAGATCATACCATGTGAAAACTGATTTTTTTAAAGACAGTCTGTTTAACTAGGACAGAAGACAATAGGTAGAGGTATGATAGGTATTTTCAAATATTTGAAGAATTCTCATTCAGTAGAGGGATCAAGTTTATTCGAAGCTTGGCTTCAAAAATATAAAACCATAAGAAACTAGTAGAATTTCTAAAGAGATAGATTTAGACTTGAATTAGGGAAAAATTTCTTAATAATTAAGGTTCTTGAAAAGCAACATAATTGTTATGGAAGGCAAGGCATGTGACTTTTTCTTTTTTTTTAACCTAGCCCATAATAGGTGCTTAATGGATATTTATGACTAGAGGCCATCAAGCAAAGTCTGTATAACCGCCTATAAGATGGTCAAGTACAGGTTAGTCTAAAGAGTCTCTGAGGACCCTCCCAAATTTAAGATTTTTTTTTATTCTGTGAATCCTAGCTCCATTCCTTACTTAGCTGGGTGGTCTTGGGAAAGTTATTTTGTCTTTGTGATCTTCAGCTTCCTCATCTGTAAAAGGGAGACAATATACTCACATTACTTACCTTTTGTGAGACAATAAAGTATAAAAAATTATACAAATCTGAAAAATCATTACTAACATCATTATAATCAGGGGAAGGGTGTCTGGCAAGGGAGGCCTAGAAGCTTTGATATAAGGGCTTGACTCAACCTTTTTAGAGATGCTCAACTGCCTTTGGAGTCTATCAGTCACCCAATCCTCACCAGTGGTTTTTAGAAATTGTAGCTGGTGCAACAGCTACATCCCAGAAAACCATCTCAGCAGATAAGATAACTAAGGTGAGGGTATTCAAAGCATGTCAAGACTGGTGGAATGGTGGAATTCCCCAGTGAAATCAGTATATGAGAACAGTTTATTCCAGTGGTCATGGAGGCAGGTGAAGCAGGTGCTGTGGAGCACATCAAAGACACCAAGGCCATCCACTGCATCCCCAGTCATCCCAATCATCTTGACTTTTGTCTTTTCACTGAACTTCAGTGACTCTGACAGAGACTTAGGCTGACAACTCTGCCTCATTTAAATCAAGACCATCCCCATGATATCACTGATCCTCTTCATAAATGAAGAATAAATAACAACAATCAGAGGACATAAGACACATAGAGCTCATATTTTGTTCGTATTAATATTATATTATATTATTATAGGATAGAAGTATTTTGGGGGCAGCTAGGTGGCACAGTGGATAGAGCACCTGCCCTGGAGTCAGGAGGGCCTGAGTTCAAATGTGACCTCAGACACTTAATAATAACCTAGCTGTGTGACCTTGGGCAAGTCACTTAACCCCCATTGTCTTACCAAAAAAAGCCAAATAATATCATAGGATATGAGTATTTTTTTTTTTGCAAGGCAATGGAGTTAAGTGTCTTGCCCAAGGCCACATACCTATGTAATTATTAAATGTCTGATTTGAACTCAGGTACTCCTGACTCCAGGGCCGGTGTTCTATTCACTGCACCACCTAGTCACCCCATGAGTATTTTTTAAAGGTACAAAATGTTATGTATAGCTTCTTGTTTCTTTTAAATCTGAAGTCCAATTGTTATTACCCTGCTTCAATTCAACAGACATTTAGAAGTAGATATGGGTAGAGTCCTAGGCCTGGAGTCAATAGAACCTGTGTTCAAATCCAGTCCCAGGCCAAATATTCACCAGCTTTATGACCCTAGACAAATCATTGAAATAGATACAGATAAGACAGCTAGGAGGAGCAGTGCAGAGAGCAACAGCTCTGAAATCAGGACCTGAGTTCATATTTGGCTCAAGACACTTGATACTAGCTGCATGACCTTGGACAAGTCACTTAGCCCTATTGCCCCACAAAATCCAACCCCCCCAAAAAATAGATATAGATATATTGATAGGTTTGCTTCAGTTTTCCTAACTGTAAAATAACAAAAATAATAGCATTCACCTACCAGGGTTATGAAGGTCAAATGAAATTTGTAAAAATATTTAGCTCGGACAGCTAGGTGGTGCAGTAGATTGAACACCAACCCTGAGTTAGGAGGACCTGAGTTCAAATACAGCCTCAGATATTTAATTATTGCCTGTCTATGTGACCTTGGGCAAGTCACTTAATCCCATTGCCTTAAATAAAATTTAAAAAAACAAAAGAAAATACTTAGCTCAGTTCCTGTACATAGAAGACACTATATTAATTTATTAAATAAATTATTTATTTGTTTATTCATTCATTCATTAAACTTCTATTATGTGTAAGATATTTTTCCAGGTGCTGGGAACACAAGGATGAAAAACAATTCAGTCCCTGCTCCCAAGAAGCTTTGAGTCTAATAGAGGGAAATTACCATTCTTTACTCAAATGAGACAGAATGTGACAAGTGCAATGGAGAGATACCTCTAATGCACTTCAAGAAAATTTTAGATGGAAAGTTGGTAGTTAAGGTTTTGTTGGGTTGTGGTGTTTTGTTTTTGTTGCTTTTTAGGAATTGAAATGGATAATCCTAAGGATTATACTTTAGTGTATTATCAACTTCCTAAAAACTCAGAACAAATCTGGAGTCCCTGTTTTCTGACAAGATATGTTTCCCATTAACAAGGAATTGGGTTATAAAAAAAAGTAAGAGACCCAGCAGCATGTCTATGGTAGCTTTGTCAGCAATTCCCTTTGGGGAAGGCTTTACATCAGCTCAGTGTTCTAATACACTCAACAGGAAATGGGATCTGAAGGAAAGGAAAGAAAAAAGGAAGGGGGGGGAGGAAGGAGCTAGGGAAGGAAGGAAGGCAGGAAGCAGGGAGGGAGCGAGGGAGGAAAAGAGGAGGAAGGGAGGAAGGGGAGAAGAGGGAAGGAAGGGGAAGAGAAGAAAAAAGGGAGGGGAGGAAGAAAGGGGGAAGGAAGGGGGAAGGAGAGAAGGAAGGGGGAAGGGAGGGGGAGAAAGGGAGGAAAGAAGAAAAGAAGGAGGAAGAGAAGGGAGAAAGGGAGAGAGAAAATAAGGGAAGGAGGTACAAATCTTTGTGAAACACTAAAAATAACTAAATGGGGTTATCATGTTATTATTCTATCATGAAATACTTTTCAACTGGAAGACCTTAGGAGGAAGTATGTTTTTTCATTCAGACAAAACTGTGATAGCTCATGATTTTAAGCCCTGGAGGATGTGATCTTAGAAAAAACATCTGTTGATACAGATTGTTCCTATCTTTTGAATGCTGATCTATGCACAGTGCAGCACTTAAAGCATTTGCTTGGCTGTATGGTTTTCTCAATTTTGTCCTTGGGTACCCTCAACCTGCTGTGCTGCCGCCTCCACCCCCCCACCCCGCATGCATTGTTCCTTTATAGAAAATGAAATATTCTGAATCTCATTTCATAATCTCCTGGGAATTCTCATAGACTTATCTAAGTAACTATGGTTCCTAGGGCAAGCTCAAACCAAACTATTAAGACTTACAGGGGAGAGGAAAGACTTCAGACCTCAGAATACCAAATCCCAGGAGAAAGATAGAGGTGCCCAAGGGCACTAACTAGCTTTCATGGACAGAGATTCTGGGATACCAGGTGATCACAATTGTTTAGAGAGAATAAGCAAGGTAGAACTTCGCTGAGGAGCTCACCACCTTGGATGCTATCTAGTAACTTCCTAATTTAGGTAATTATTCTTTCCCATTTGTTTATTAGGTTCAGTTATTTCTTTTTTTTTTTAGTTTTTTTTTGTAAGGCAATGGGGTTAAGTGGCTTGCCCAAGGCCACACGGCTAGGTAATTATTAAGTGTCTGAGGCCGAATTTGAACTCAGGTACTCCTGACTCCAAGGCCAGTGCTCTATCCACTACGCCACCTAGCCGCCCCATGGTTCAGTTATTTCTATATGTGGAAGGCGTACAGCACCCCGAGTTCTCAAAATTACAGTGCCTTCTGGAAAAGGTCCTATCACACTATCCTAGTTATATCAGTTCTCTCTTTCTCCGTGTCTGTGTGTGTGTGTGTGTGTGTGTGTGTGTGTGTGTGTGTGTTGGAACCTCATCATGACATTGTTCCCAGAGTCTAATCATGCTTCAAGCATTATCTGTAGTAAAATAGTCTTATAAATATTTTTAAAAGGTTATCAGTAATAAAGGCCCTTGGACAGAATCCAAAATGCCTGTGTCCTAATGCTTAACTTAAAGGCAAATAGGTGTTACAGTGGATAAAGTTTTAAACTAGGAGTCATCACAACCTGAATCCAAATCCTATTTCTTTAGCTCTGTGACATTGAGCAAACCATTTACTCTCTCAGTCTCAGGTTTCCCATCTGTAAAATGAAGATAATTGTAGCAACTACTTTGAGAATTGTCATAAAGATCCAAAAAGATAATACATGAAAAACAGTTTTCAAACATTAAAGTTATTTATAAATGATAACATTATTATTATTATTACTACAACTACAGACCATAGGTCAAGCAGCCACTACAATATTCAGTTGTATTCAAAGTCAGTCACTACAAAGCTTGATTGTATCCAAAGTTTCATGTAAGATAAAAATTTTATGGTAGTCATATTATTCAAGTGTTGTCTAATGTGGATAGTAAAGTAGAAACCTATCTAAGGTTGCTACAGAGTAAAGTATGCACTGGTCATTTTATTCCCATGTTTATGTAGAGATATCTAGAAACAGCTATTTTTCCTTAAAAGGTTAGAATTTGGATAATGTCATATAGGTGATAGACATTGGTAGTAGATCTGGAGTCACAAAGACAATGAAATCCCTTCCTTTGATATTTTACCTCTGAACCAAACAAGAAATAGAGTAAAAAAGAAAAAAGAAAAAAAATAGAGTACATTATAAACTGCAAAAGGGGACAGAGCCAAGATGGCAACAAGAAAGGATCAAGTCTTAGGCGCTCTCTGATAAAACTTCTAAACTAAGGACTCTAACTAAACTTTTGAGAGACAGAACCCACAAAGGGACCCAGAGCGTCAGTTCTCCTACTCAAGGTAACCTGGAAAAGAGCAGAAAGGCTCTGCTCCCTGGGGTCAGAGGGGTGGCCCGCCAGAGGGGCAGCCCACCAGAGCCTCCTGGAACTTCAGCCTCCTGGAGGCAGCCCCAGGGCCCTGGGAGCCCCAGCTCACAGCAGCGGGGGAGTCTCCTGAGCTACACCCCAGGGAGCACTGGGCACACAGTGGGGGAACAGAGGGGGACCTCTGCCAGAGCAAGCACGTGGAGCCCAACCCTCAGGGCACACAGCGAGCAGCATGGTTCAGCAGCCCAGATCCAGGAACAGAAGCAGGTGGAGCCGGTAAGCAGGAGCCTCCACGGCATGAGCCCATTGAGCTGAGGGAGGGGAGTGAAGAGAGACTGCAGAGCTCTGTCCTCTGCCTCTGGAACAGGACTCTAAGGCTCTGAACACATTCAGATACTGATTGTGGTCTAGGCCCCCCACACAGAACAGCAGCGGCCCCCTCCACCTCAGGCCCATGGCAGATGGGAGCACATATGGTTATTCACAGACCAGGAGGGAGGACAGAGCCTCACACACTGAGACCCTTGTGGGAGTGCCCCAAAAGCTCAGGAAGCACCCCAAAAACAGGCTTAAGCTGGGAAAATGAGCAAGCAGAGAAGAAAGAGGAACACTATTGAGAAATACATTATCTATGATCCCAAGAAGGATCAATATACTCAGTCCGAAGATGAGGAAACATAAGTTCCTGCATCTAAAGACTCCCAGAAAAAACAGAAACTGGGACCAGGATATGACAGAGCTCAAAAAAGACTTTGAAAATCAAATGAGGGAGTTAGAAGAAACTCTGGGAAAAGAAATGAGAGAGATGCAGGAAAAACATGAAAATGAAGTCAGCACCTTAGTCAAGGAAATCCAAAAAAATGCTGAAGAAAATAGCATGCTAAAAACCAGCTTAGGTCAAATGGATAAAGCAATTCAAAAAGTTATGGAGGAGAAGAATGCTTTAAAAAGCAAAATTGGCCAGATGGAAAAAGAGATAAGAAAACTCTCTGAGGAGAACAAATCCTTCAGACAAAGAATAGAATTCAGGGAGATTGATGAATTTATCAGAAATCAGGAATCAATACTTCAAAACCAAAAAAATGAAAAATTAGAAGAAAATGTGAAATATCTCATTGGAAAAACAACTGATATGGAAAACAGACTTAGGAAAGATAATTTAAAAATTATTGGAATACCTGAACGTCATGATCAGGAAAAGAGCCTTGACATCATTTTCAAAGAATTACTACAGGAAAATTGCCCTGATATTCTAGAAGCAGAGGGCAAAATAGAAATGGAGAGAATCCACCCATCCCCCCAAGAAAGAGATCCCAAAAAACCAACCCCTAGGAATATTATAGCCAAGTTCCAGAACTCCCAAGTCAAAGAGAAAATATTACAAGCAGCCAGAAGGACACAGTTCAAATATCATGGAGCTGTAGTCAGGATCACACAGGACTTAGCAGCAACCACATTGGAAGCTCATAGGGCTTGGAATATAATATACTGGAAGGCAAAAGAGCTTAGAATGCAGCCAAGAATGAACTACCCAGCAAGGCTGAATGTCTTCTTCCAGGGAAAAAGATGGACTTTCAATGAACCAGGGGAATTTCAAAGGTTCCTTTTGGAATGGCCAGAGCTGAACAGAAGGTTTGATCTTCAGATACAGGACTCAGGTGAAGCATGGAGATTGGAGGAGAGGGGTAAAATATGAGGGACTTAATGATGATGAACTGCATGTATTCCTACATAGAAAAATGACACTGATAATACTCATATGAACCTTCTCATTTAATAGAGCAGGTAGAGGGAGCTTTTATAGTTGAAGCACAGGAGAAAGCTGAATTTGAAGAAAAAATATGGTGTAAAAAATGGAGTCAATAGAAAAAAAGGGAAATGTAATGGGAGAAAGAAAAAGGAGAGGGGGAATAGGCCAAGATATTTCATATAATAAGATTTTTCTTTATTACAATGAGCTACTGCAATGATATGAAAGGGGAGAGGCAAGGGGAAATGAGGGGACCTTTGCTCTCATCAGAGGTGGCTAGGAGAGGAAACAGCATATATACTCAATGGGTATAGGCATCTGGAGTAAGAAGGGGGGGGAGCAGGGGGAAGGGGTGGGGATGTGAATAAAGTAGGAGAGGATGGACCATGGGGGGAGAGTGGTCAAATATAACACATTTTCTTTTTTACTTCTTGCAGGGGGCTGGGATTGGAAGGCTTGTCCAGGACCATAGGGCCAGGTGGATTCTGGGCCTAAGGGGTGGTATGGGGGCTCAGAGCCTCTTGGCCCCAGGACCAGGGATCTGTCTGCTGTGCCACTCAGCGACCCTACAGCAAAGTCAGAGTGAAAGGAGAGAGAAAATATAGTACATGGTAGTGGAGAAATAAGAAAGGAGGGAGTTGCGACCAGCAATGGCAACGTTGGAAAAATATGGAAGTAACTTTTGCGATGGACTTACCATAAAGAATGTGATCCACCCATGACAGAGTTGTTGGTGTTGGAACAAAGACTGAAGCACATTTTATTATTATTATTATTATTATTATTATTATTATTTGGGGGAGGGTGCAGGGCAAATGGGGCTGGGTGGCCTGCCTGGGGCCACATAGCAGGGTGATCTTTGGGTGTCTGAGGCCGGATTTGGACCCGGGTGCTCCTGGCTCAAGGGCCAGTGCTCTGTCTGCCACCCAGCCACCCCTAATATAATTACTATTTTGTTTTATTTTGGGTCTTTTTTTTCCCTTCTTTTTGTTTTTTGCAGGGCAGTGGGGATCGGGTGGCTTGCAGGTCACACGGCTGGGTGATTGTTGGGTCTACAGGGTTGGATGTGGACTCGTGTGCTCGTGGCTCCAAGGCTGGTGCTTCGTCCATTGCGCCACCTGGCCATAACTACAATTATTACTATTTTTTTATTTTAATTTTTTTCTCTCCCCTTTACTTTATCGCTCAAGCAAGTCTATATTCATGGGGGGAGGGGTATTTTGTTTACTCTTAAACAAGAATATTTTATTAATGGAAAAAATTTGTACAAAATAAGAATAAAAAAGAAAAGTCAAAAAATAAACTGCAAAATGAATGATTTTGACTATATTAAATTAAAAAGGTTTTGCTTTAATAAAATCAATGCTGCCAAAATTAGAAGGAAAGCAGAAAGCTGGAAAACAATCTTTACAACTAGAAATTCTGATAAAGATCTCATTTCTAGAATATATAGAGAATTGCATCAAATTTATAAGGTCACAAGTATTCCCCAATTGATAAATGGTCAAAAGATATGAATAGTTTCCAAATGAAGAAATTAAAGCTGTATATAATCATATGAAAAAATGCTCCAAATCATTATTGATTAAAATTAAAACAACTATGAAGTTATCAGCTCACACCATCAGATTGACCAAGATAAGAAAAAAAGGAAAATGATCAATGTTGGAGAGTTTGTGGAAGGACTGGGACATTAATGCTTTGCTGGTAGTTATGAACAGATCCAACCATTCTGGGCAACAGTATGAACTATACCCAAAGAACAATAAAACTTTTCATTGCCTTTGACCCAGCAATTCTAATTCTAGGCCTATATCCAGAGAAAAATCATAAAAAATGGGAAAAGTCCCATTTTCTAAATATTTTCCAAAATATTCATGGCAGCTCTTTTTGTAGTGGCAAAGAATTGGAAATTGAGGGGTTGCCCATCAATTGGGGAATGTCTGAATAAGATATAGTACATGAATACTATGGAATATTATTGTTCTATAAAAACCCATAAATGAAAACCATGGAATGAGCTACAGGATCTGACGCTGAGCGAAGGGAGTAGATGAGAACAAAGTACACATTAACAATAACATTGTGAGATGATCAACCTTGACTGAAGCAGCTCCTCTCAGCAGTTCAGACAGCTAGGATAACAGCATTAGATAGCTATAGACATTGTTATCCCCATCCAAAGGAAGAAAAACAAAACAAGAAAATAACCCTTCAGAATCTGATGAACAATTTATAAAAATTATCTCATATATATCTCTTTCCCTTAATCCTAATTCCTCATACTGAAAATGACTAATCTGTAAACATATTTATCTAAAATATGTATGCTAACCTGACTGCAGCTGAGGGGAGGGAGGTGGGAAAGGAGAGTGGAAGGAAATTTTGTAACTTAAAAATTTACATGTGCACATGAAAAAAATGTAAATAAATAAATAAATAGAACAACAACAACAAAAAAAAGCTATGTTACCTCTGACACTCACTCCATAAGGCTAGTTAATTTTATCTCTCAGTCTCAGCTTTAATCACCTGTAAAATAGGGCTAATGATAGGTTAGCCCTATTTATTTTTGATGTGATGATCAGATGAGATCATAATCATTTGAAAACTTTAAAAATTATATAAATATTAGTTATTAATGATGAATTAAGAATCTCAGAGATTGTCAGAGACCTTAGAACACAGAATAATAGCTAGGCTGGAAAGGCCTTGGAATATACAATGAGAATTGTCAGATTTGCAAAAAGACCTTAGAACAGAGAATGTTAGTGCTTAAAGGATCCTTAGAATATATAATATTAGAGCTGAAAAGTTCAACACTTGTTCAACTCTAAATCCTAGACCTGTTGATCAAGTCATATAACTTCACTGAATTTCATATAACTAGTTCCTGACTCCCAAGCTAATTTACTTTCTTAGAGTAATACTGAAAATTCCTATTAAAATGCACTTAGGTACCTACTGGGTATCTTTTTTTATTCTGACACTAATACCAGTCTGATTCTGAATAAACACTAGATCAAATGCAGAAATGCAACATGTCTCATTTTAGCAAAAATTGATATTGAGGAGCAGCTAGGTGGTGCAGTGGATAGAGCACTGGCCCTGGAGTCAGGAGTACCTGAGTTCAAATCCAGCCTCAGACACTTAATAATTACCTAGCTGTGTGGCCTTGGGCAAGCCACTTAACCCCATTGCCTTGCAAAAACTAAAAACAGAAAAAAAAATTGATATTGAAAAGACACTTTTACTTAAGTGAAATCAGTAGATTTTTATTAGCACATCCATATTTTTTTTTAACTTGGCACTTTAATTAATAAGGACTTTTACCACTGAGATCAATACTTGTCTTTGAAATATGCCAGTTTATTCCATAATCTAAAAATACAGAAATGAAAATCAGTGGATCTCCATTTTAGATCTGAGCTAGCTACAAACTTGCTGTGTCATAGCCACAGAATTATTTTGCCACACTCTGATTCAATTTTCCCTTCCAGAAAATGGGGGTAACACCCCTTGCTTAAAAGGTAGCCTGCAATTGTATGAGATTATTACCTAAATGTTTATTTACACCCATGGCCACTCCCAATGATGCAGCAGGGCTCAGCAGACAGCAATGAACCACAGGTTAGAGATATACTAAAACAGACCTGTTTTCTGGAAAGGAGTGTTGTTCATAACATGAAATGAACAACGGTGTAAAATTATTCTATTTCTGAAAACAGAATTATGGTCACTAAAGCAAGCAGTCTTATGAGGAATAAGGGGAAAAAGTGGAAATGTGGCAGGACTTGGAGTCAGAAGACATGTTCAAATCATGATTGTCCCTTGCTAGAAAGACATTATAATACAGTGGAAAGATCGGTGGACCTGATATTAGGAGATCTGAGTTGAAATCTTCAGGCTAACTAGTTAATTGTTTGTCTATGAGTAAATTACTTCACCTCTCTGAGCCTGATATGGGGTTGGAGCCGTGTAGAGCTCAACTGAAACTGAGACTAAAATGAGAAACTTTGGCTGGAAGCTTTGGGGATCCCAGAAATGGTAATCCCAGCCAAGGACACACTAACCCAGAATAAGGGCAGACCCCAGGGGTTAAGTGAGTCCAGAGAGTTAGCTGAGCTGAAAGTGAATTATATAAGTGTGAACTAATATGTAAATACTGTGTGTGTGTGTGTGTGTGTGTGTGTGAGAGAGAGAGAGAGATATACAGCTATATAAGTGTAAATTTATTTTAAATTTACTTTCAAACCATAAGAGAGAGAGGCAGGGTGGTGTAGTAGTTATAGGGACAATCCTAGAGTTAGGAAAAGTTAGATGCAGATCCTGCCTTGGTTGTATGACCCCAGGCATTTCTCACAGAGATAACAATTCTCTAAGACAATAAATTGCAAACAGGTATAGATTAGAAGGAACTA
This sequence comes from Macrotis lagotis, assembly GCF_037893015.1. Taxonomy (NCBI): domain Eukaryota; kingdom Metazoa; phylum Chordata; class Mammalia; order Peramelemorphia; family Peramelidae; genus Macrotis; species Macrotis lagotis. Next base: position 256,724,334 of record NC_133658.1, on the reverse strand, counting down.
TCCATATAGATCACCATCCTAGCTCTGGTCACATATACAGTGTACACACACACACACACACACACACACACACACACAGTGCATAATGGATGATGAATTGTACCTGAATAAAAGATGAGAGTCACTTTGCCATGCCTGGCAACACTAGACTATGAATCAAAGACAAACCAGATCAAGAATCCAAAGTTCTTTCATTGGTATGTGACCTTAGGAAAAACATTGGAATTCTGGGAGCTTTGTTTTCATCTTCTGGGAGATGGAGATCACAGAATCTGTCCTATAGTACCTACCTTACAATTTGTTGTGAGGGTCAAATGAGGAAACAATACTTTGAATGCAAAGACAAGAGGTTTTTTTTTTTAATTATATGGAACTAACTTACAGATTTTAGACTTGGAAAGGATTGTTAATCCCATTGAATTCAGCCTCCCTCATTTTATAACTATGGAACATGAGACTCAGAAGGGGCACTAGTCCAAGGCCACACAGGTAGCAAGTTAACAGAGCCAGGTCCTTTTTAACAGAACATTCATGAGGAGGTGGAGGAGGGGAGGCTATGGGGAATAACTGTCTTCATGTGTTTGAAGGGCTGTCATGTGGAGAGATCCTTGGGACTAGGGTCAGGAAGTCTCATACTCATGAATTGAAATCTAGTCTCATACTCTAGCAAGTCATTTTAACCTATTTACCTCAGTTTCCACATCTATAAAATGAATTGAAGAAGGAAATGACAAATCATTCCATTATCTTTGCCAGAAAACTCCCAAATTGGTTCACAAAAAGTTGTATACAACTTGAACAACCAAATAAAACAATTCTTGGAGAAGGAATTAGATTTGTTCTCTATTTGTGAAGAGAACCAGGATGGGTAGAAACCACAAAAAAAGGGGGAAATTTACACTCAATATCAGGAAACTTTGCTAATAATTGGACTTCTCCATAAATGGAATGGGTCCCTTCTTGGAAAGCTAGAGGTCACTTGTCAGGTATGTTAGAGTGAAGATATTTCAGATGGGTTCAGACTTGGTGGTCTCTCCAAACTTCTCTAAATCTCAAAATCAGTGATTCTATAATTTCAAATATAGTAATCTGTCAACAGCAATGACACAAAAAAGGAAGAAAAAAAGTTTATTTTTCCCTTCTACATTCAGGAATATAGTTTGATGTGATAAAGCAAACAATTCTAGGACTTCACTTTCCCTTGCAAAATGAAGGTTTTTTCCCTTAAATGATAGTTTTCTTTCTCTCTCATTTGATCTTTATAGTCCTTTTATGACCTTTTACCTTCTATTTTAACTTCTATTTCTTTCATATATGTTTTATCTCCTCTATTAAATTGTCAACTTCTAGAGGAAGGATCAAAGTTTATTTGTCTTTGTTTTTTAGTCTGAACAACACTAGACACCATATGTATACACACAGCAGGAGCATAATAAATGCTTATTAAACAAATGAACAAATCATGCTTTAGCAAAGCATATCATGAATTTGTAAATGTAGCCTTTGGTATCCCCCCCCACCCGCCGCAAAAGAATAACATACCTCCTCCGGCTCTCAGTTTTTTGAGCCATGAAATTTATGTCCCATAATAGCATGTACCCCATTTTCTAAAGTACCTTAACCTTTTCTTTTTTTTTGACATGGATCCCTCCGGAAGTTTAGTGAAATCTCTGGAGCCCTTCTTAGAATAATGTTTTTAAATGAATAAAATATAATATGTAGGATTACAAAGGAAACCAATGATACTGAAATACAACTGTATTTTTTTAAAAATTTGTGGACCCTAAGGTAAGAATCTCTACACTAAAAGTTTATAGTTTCAAATTCACAATCAAGATACTTTCCAAAACAGGAATATTGGCAACAGCCACCATTTTGTTAACTATCTGATGTTTAACAGCAGATGGTAGCATAGCAAATGGTGAGCCAATGACAGTAACCTGATCTAACCTTAGCTCCAGGGTTCCCTCCCTTTTCTGCCTCTGCCTCTTCTTCCTCTACTTCCTTTTTTTGTCTCTAATTTGCTAGTAGTGGGTCAAAAAAGGTGACAAATAATAAAGAAAAACATGACTGAAAAGCCAAGCAACATCTATAAACAGAAATATAACCTGATTAACCACAGCTCCTTTTAAATTTTATTTTAAAGCAATCTAACAGATCCTCAAAACCTATTGTCTCTCTCCTTTCTTTAAAAAGGCCTGATCTTGCCATTCATAGGCTCTGCTTGCTTTCCCAGGGTGTGGCTTACAAAATGCTTTGGTTAAATTGTCAGTAGTTTCTTCCCAAACTGATGAAAATGAGAGGAGAGAACTGTTAAGAATCTGAGAAACTGCTAGTGAGGGAGAGAAAAGGCTCAGAACATTAGTCATTCCTCCATCAAGGAAGTTGAAATACATATCTTATAGAATCTATCTTGTTTAAAGAAAAGAAAGGAAAACTCAAGGATTTTGAAGGTTGCCCATAAACAGAAAGATTTATACATTTTTAGAGCTGTAAACAATCTTGGAATATCAAATGTCAGAGATGGGAGACTCTTAAATGGAGAAAATGGAATGTCAGTACTGGAAAGAACTTAAGAATAGGGAACATGCAAAGTGAAACCTTAGAGATAACCATTTCCAATCCTTTCATTTTATAGGGACTAAGGGGAAGTAACTTACTCACAAGATCACCCAGGAAATTATTGCTCTTGTTCTGTTCTGTTCTGTTACTAACTACTTCAGGATTGGAACTCCAAATCTTCAGAAAAAATATTTGTGAAGTTCTTTTTAAGACTTAAGATGTTTTGGGGTGGCTAGGTGGTGGCAGTGGATAAAGCACTGGCCTTGGAGTCAGGAGTACCTGAGTTCAAATCCAGCCTCAGACACTTAATAATTACCTAGCCATGTGGCCTTGGGCAAGCCTCTCAACCCCATTGCCTTGAAAAATCTAAAGAAAAAAAAGGACAAGATGTCATATAAATTCTAGCTGATGTTAATTGTTGTTTCTTTTCTATTCTAACTTTACTGTGATAGCATTAAACAAGAAAGTTAATCAATTTGCTTCTTGGTGCCTCTACATACATAAAGGTTACAAAAAAGTCTGTGTATCACCCAGCCATAGTCAAAGTAGTCTTTCCTCACAACAACTGTATACTGTTGGACTTGTTGTATGATAACAAAATAGGAGACTTAAAACTTCATTAATAAGTTCCTGGTCCTTTCTCTATTATTTACAGGTTTGTGTGACCTTGGACCTTTGCTTTGTGAACTTTGTGAATGTAAGTTGTCATTTTCCCCTTTCTAAACCTGTTTGCCTGTCTGGGAAATGAGAAGGAATTTTAAATTATTATATTATTAAAGGTAAAAGACCTTTTACATAGATTACTTTATTTGATCAACTCCATGAAGTAGGTCCAACTATTGTTCATCCCATTTTATAGGTTTAAAAACTGAGACTGATAGAAGAGTTAAAACTGAATATTAATTATAAAGGAACTTTACCTAGATTATCTTGATCAACCCCAAGAAGTAGTTTCAACTATTTTTCATCCCATTTTAAAGACTGAAAAACTGAGACTAATAGCAGAATAAAACTGAATATTATTATAAAGGACCTTTATCTAGATTATCTTGATCAACCCCAAGAAGTAGTTTCAACTATTTTTCATCCCATTTTAAAGACCGAAAGAAGACTGATGGCTGAGTTAAATCTGAATATTAATATTTGATCAACCCCAAGAAGTGGTTTCAACTATTTTTCATCCCATTTTAAAGACTGAAAAACTGAGACTGATAGCAGTTAAAAGTGAATATTAATTATAAAGGACCTTTACCTAGATTGTCTTGTTTGATCAACCCCAACTAGTTTTTCATCCCATTTTATAGGTTGAAAAACTGAGACTGAAAGCAGAATTAAAACTGCTCCTCCTCCTCCTCTGCCATTTGGCATTTTCTCAGTCATCTCTGCTTTGGCGGCTTCCCGAGTGGTGAGCGGATTCTCTAACTGGCCCCCGAGTGGGGCTGGAGCCCCTCGGGGCGGCCCCGAGCACGCACCCACGGCAGCCCCTGGCCGGAGCTGGCCCCGGGGAAGCAGCAAGGCGCGGAGAGCCCCGCGTGGGGTGGAAGGCCCGCTTCCTCTCGCGGCCAGCCGGGACGGCATTCTCACGTTTCTGCTGTCACTCAGATCTATTTTTACTGCCAGCCGAGGCGCCGAGAGGGCAGGAAGGTGACTCTCGTCCCGCGGGGCACTATATAACGGCGCAGCCGCTCGGAGCCCAGCCGGTGGCAGGAGGGCGGCCGTCTCGGCGGGCAGAGGCTGCGGTCCTCCCCAGCTGGCCGGCCCGGGGAGATGCCAGCGTCGGTCGGGGCCCCGTGTCGGGGCTGCCGACGTGGGATGTGCGCGAGTGCCTCGCTGCCCGGAGCTTGGGGAGGAGGGCTCCGGGGGCCGGGCCGCACAGGTGTCGGCTCCCCGCGGGGCCAGGCCAGCAGCCGGGCTGCGGGGGACAGCCAAGGCCGCCCAGCGCGGGGGGCAGGTCCAGGACACGCCCTCACTTCTATGGACGGGCCGAGTTTAAAAGGATGAATCAGTTCTCAAGAACCCACTGGAGTCTGGACTTAACGGAGGCCCCGTGGCCCCAGAGAGCGCATGGTGGCGGCCTCCTCTGGGACAGAGGACTGGACTGGACCCTGGGACTTCTTATTAAGCCCCTGCTGTATGTCGGACTCCGTCCTGGGTCCTCAGATTTTGTGGTTCAGTCGGGTTTGACCCTTCAAGACCCATATAGTATGGGTATAATATGGGGATTTTCTTGGCTGAGACACTGCAATGGCTTTATCATTTCCTTCTCAAGCTCATTTTACAGATGAGGAAACTGAGGCAAACTACAGCTAGGAAGTGTCTGAAGATGAACCTTTTTTTTTCCCTCCGGTTTTTGCAAGGCAGTAGGGTTCAGTGACTTGCCCAAGGTCACACAGCCAGGTCACTATTAAGTGTCTGAGGTCAAATTTGAACTCAGGTCCTCCTGACTCCAGGGATGCTGAATATAAGGTTTTTCTGACTCCAGGCCCAGAACTTTATCCACTATGCCATCTAGCTGCCAGGCCCCAAGATACTAAGACAAAAATAAGGCAGGACCAGCCATAGTTTATATCCTGTTGGGAGCTGTGCTAGGTTAACAGATAAGGAAATACAAGATAATTTAAGGTGGGAGAAAGCTCTAGCAGGAAAATGAGATTAGTTTAAAGAAGGCTAAAGAATCTAAGAGATGAAAAAGAATACATTCCAGGCCTGAGAGACCGTCTATGCATATGCCTAGAGGCTGCAGATAAGTACTGAGTTAGAGGATTACCTTGGCTAGAAAATTTGAGTCCCCAGCAGAATGTTCCAATTCCAGCTTTGTCAATCAATTATTACTTGAGTGACTTTAATTACTAATTAATAGATTTCCTCTCCTCGGACCTCAGCTCCTGCATTAATAGAGTAGGGGAAGTAGAAATCAAAAAGAAGGTACATCATTTCTCAAAGACTTTGAGGTCCTAATTTACAGATTAATTGGAGAGTGACCACCATCTGTGGCAATAGAATTTTTTTTAAATACTATTCTTGTGTCCTTATGTATTTCTATGCTTTACAACTTTCAAAGTAGACTTCTCATGTTATCTTGGGTATAGTAGATACTTAAACTTCTGTTTGAGTTGTTGGATCAAATTATATTGATAATTGCATCTTATCCTATATTAAATTAAAAGTTCCTCGAGGTGTGTACCATGATTCATCTAAATCTTTTTGTCTCCCCAGCAAGATGCTTTGTACACAGCAAGCACCAAAAGAGGTTTGTTAATTGATAGCAGCTGGATAAGCAATAGGACTAAACTCTTAAGGGCTTAAGTATTGGCTTTGTAATTTACTACTACCTGAGCCACCTTGAGCAAGTCCCTTCACTGGTAGCAATGATCCTCACCACCACCCAGGGAGGCAGGCAAGAACACTTATTCTGTAGCCTTTTACATAGCACTCTGTTCAACAAGAGATAGTTCAAATATCATCTTCAATGTATAGCTAAGTCACCAAGGTCCTCCTCTGATAGCTCATGTTGACCCTGAGTTCTCAGAAGACAAAGCTGGAGGAGCACAAGTTCTAATATCTCCTACCAAGATGGGGAAAAAACTTAAAATATGGACCCAGTGATGGACTGTCCATCTGCTGCCTGAGGACTAAATAAGTTCAATTCAGGGAGATTCAGTGCTCAGAAACCAGATTGACTCCCAAGTGATGATTTTTTCCAGCCATCTATGGAAAAAACAACCATACATAGGAAATCAATGGTTTTGTGAAGTGCGGAAGTAATTGATTCAACTTACTAAATGTGTACTTAAGTACTGGGAATATGAAGATGGAAGAAACAATAATGATGATAATAATAGTAATGGCATTTAAATAGCAATTTAAGGTTTGCAAAGTGATTTACAAATAACATCTTATTTAATCATCATAACAACCTTGCCTGGTAGTCATGTCTCATGTGCAAGACACTAGTAGGAACTGGGAATATGAAGATGGAAAGAAAAGATGACCCTAATAATAATAATAATAACAATAATAGTGATGATGCTTGCAATATATAATAATTTAAGGTTTGAAAATTATGTCTTATTTTATCAATATAACAACCTTGGAGAGTAGGCACTATTATTATTATTATTATTATTACAGATGAAGAAACAAAGTCAGACAAAGGTTAAGTGACCTACTTAGGGTCACATAGCTCCTAGGTGTCTGAAGCAGGTTTTGAATTCTGACTCCAGATCCAAAATTTTATACTTGATCCTCAGTTTTCTCATATTTAAAATGAAGAGATTTGAGGGTTGACAGGTGAGAAACTGAGGCACAGGGAGATAATGACTTGGCCAAGGTCATACAGCTAGCATGTAGCAGAATTCAAAGCCTTGTAACCTTTTTTGTTACACCATATTAAAGAAATTTCTAATAACTGTTTTTTTAATTTAGATGCATAATATTGAAAAATATGATCCCCTACATAGAATGTCTGCTCAGTAAATGTCCATTTATGGTAATGAGCAATAAAATATTTTAGTATGTCAATTCAGCTGTTCCAAAACTTTCTCTGTGTGTAGACTACTTAACTAGAAGTTTGAAGCCTTCCACAAGCTGACTCTACCTTTTTTTGACCAACTGTCTCTTACTTCTTGAGAGGAAAAGTGTAAAGCTTAAGTGTTAAACACAGGGCCCCTGCTAGACTGCACTTGCTATGCTGCCTGAGCCAGGCTAGAACACAATTAGGAAATACTTGACAAAATAAATAAAAATAAAATAGAACATAGACAATGTGAGCATGTGTTTTTCTAAGTCTATAAGAGAATTTCTTTTTCAAATTCACCCTCAATCATTTGAGCCTTACTAGCTGTGTGACCTTGGGCAAGTCCTTTAACCGTAATTGTTTTACATCCAGGGCTATCTTCAGTCATCCTGATTCATATCTGACCACTGGACTCATTGACTCCGGAAGAGAAAATAAGGATGATGACTTAGCTCAGCACCCCCTCACACAAATCCAATTTACCTCCCTAATGTCATGGTCTTCTCTAAGAGCAAAGGACAAACCTTATCATCAAGAGCACTGCAAGGATCTTCATGGACAATTTAGACCCCAACCCCAACCAATTTCTTTTTTTTTTTTTACACCATTGATATAGACTCAGGATGGTAGTTTGGTAGACCTGGGTTAAAATTCCAGTTATGACATTTATCTGATATATGACCTTGGGTTTAGTCATTTTCAATCATTTTCTACTCTTCATGACCCCATGTTTTCTTGACAAAAAAATACTAGAATGGTTTGCCATTTCTTTCTCCAGTTCGTTTTATAGAAGAGTAAACTAAGGCAAACAGTGATAAAATAAGTGACTTACTCAGGGTCCCACAGCTAGTTTGAACTCAGGAAGATGAGCCTTCCTGGCTGCAGGACCAGAGATACCTTGGTAATTCACTTCAATTTTCAAGACTTTCAATCTTCTCAAATGGAAATAGTAATAATATTTATCTCACAAGGTTGTGAAGAGCAAATGAAATATTGTTTTAATGACTATAAAATGCTTTGAAAGTACTATATAAAATACTAAATATTAATTATTATCTAGGAATATGGAATTAGAGCTGGGAAGGACTTCTGAGTCTATGTAATCTAATCACTTCACTTTACAGAAGAAAGTGAGGCCTAGGAAGGCATCTAAGGGCACAGAAATAGTGTCAGGAGCAGGATATAAACCAGATAACCGCATATCTCAGAGTAGTTGTGAGAACAGTATTTTGTAAATATTAAAGTAAAAATGGGAGTTACTACTATCATTACTTCCTCAGTCTAAGTAAACTGATCTATTCAAAGTTCTCCAAACTTGCCTTAGGGAATTCTGATCCTTTCTTTAAGTAGCTGCCTTAGTTAAAAGAACTTCTTCCTTTATCTTCACCAACTCCAATCTTCAACCTTCAATAGTCCAGCCTTCAAGACTGAAATGAAGTCCTTCATTCTCCTCTTTTTCCTCCCCATTTCTCCTTTTCTCCTTTTCCCCTCCTCCTCCTTCCCCTTTTACCCCTCCCCTCTCCCCTTCCTTCTCTTCCTCCTCCTCCCTCTTTCTTATCTCCTTCCCTTTCTCCTCTTTCCCCCTCACCCCTCCTTTCACTCCTCCTCCTTGTTCTCTTTCTCACCCATCTCCTCTCACCCTCCCTCCCTCCTCCTCCTCCTACTCCTCCTGCTCCTCTTCTTTCTCCTTCACCTCCTGGAAGCCTTGCCTATCTACACAGCCCCAGTGGCCCTTTCCTCCAGTGAGCCCAAGAACTCTCTTCTTCTCTAAAGGAGTCATGTGATAACCACATAAAAATTGACATGATTTTTTTAGGTTGTGCATTTCTATTTAATTTTTCAACTATTTATACCAGGTCTCTCCGTCTTGAAGTAACCTCCTTGAGGGTAGGGGATCATAAATCACTGCAGTTTAAACTGAAAAGGGCTTTAAAGATCATCTGAATGAAAGTAGAGGCCCTTCAAAGTGATAGAATTTACTCAAGATCACCCTGATAATCACTACTGAGAAAGAAAAAGTTGCTTCTATTTGAGAAATCACTGAATTTATTTTAATTTAGTAATACTTTCTTGCTTACAGATTCCCACTTTTTTATGTAGAAGGTTTCAAATGGACTCTCCTTGGATTGGTCCGATAAGCAAGTAGGTATATGCTCTTTCCTCATTTTAGGAGCAAGAAAAACATTATTTAATTGAAATAATTCCAGCCTTTGGGGCAGCTAGATGGCACAGTGAATAGAGCATGGGCACTGGAGTCAGGAGGACCTGAGTTCAAATCAAGTCTCAGACACTTAGCTGTATGACCTTGGGGAAGTCACTTAACCCTATTGCCTCAATAAAAAAAAACACAAACAAACAAAACAACTCCAGCTTTGACTGCCATTATTAGCATAAGGAGAAAATTTGGCCCTGGGTAAGGACTGTGCATTAATTTGAAAAAATTTGAAAAAAATCATAGGACCATAGACTCAGAATCCTTTAAGAACAGCCTCCTCTCCCTCATTTTATCAATGGAACTGAGACCAACAAAGGTTCAGTTATTTTTTGCCAGGGTCATATAGTAAATGTCTGAGGCAAGATTTGAATGCAGGTTTTCTGTACACCCAAGTTCCCGTTCCTGATACTAATATAATACCATGTCTCTAATGTCCATGACCTCATTTGCTCCTTACTGCAACCTGAAAATCCTACAACCTTACTTTAATACTACAACTTACCACAATCCTACAATCCTACCTAAAAGGATTTTTTTCTTTATTTTTGGACAGGACTTGTGATTTCACTGATGGATTTCACTGATTAAAGCACCTAGCTTAATTTTCTCTAGAATGAGAAATTAAGTGACTTCTGAGAGTCACCCAGGCAATATGCTCAAAGGAAGGACTTGAATCTAGGTCCTTCTGACTCAAAGGCCAATTCTTTCTGTTATGTCTTGCTCTGGTTTCAAATTCAGACTTTTCCATTCACTACTTATGTGATCTCATTTAACCTTCTCATAGCCTTTGTGTCTTCATTTGTAAAATTAGGGACAAGTACTAGATGACTTATTAGATCTCTTTTAGCTCTAAATCTATAATCCTCTGATCTCAGTTGTAACAGTTGATGTAGATCTTCAGTTGCTAGAGCTAGTGCTCATTTCACACCCAGATTCTACCTCTTTCTTACACAAAGCTTTTGTAAATACTTGAAATTCATCTTCATTTCTTTCTTATCTTTAATGTAGACTCAATTTTTATGATAAAATATAACATTTGTGTCTGTGTGTGTGTGTGTGTGTGTGTGTGTGTGTGTGTGTGTGTGTGAAGATAGTGGAAAGAATGGTGGGCTGGAGGTCAGGAAGACTCCCAAGTTCAAATTCAGCCTCAGACACAATAAGCCTGTGTGACCCTGGGTAAATCATTTAACCCTCTTTGCCTCAATTTCCTCATCTATAAATGAGTTGGGGAAGAAAATGGTCAACCATTTTATATCTTTGCCAAGAAAATCTCAAATGGGATCACAGAAAGTCAAACACAACTATATAAACAACTAAGCAATGCATTAATAGAAATAAGGAAGACCCAGGTTTAAATGCTAGGTTTGCCATCTCCTAGCTGTATGACCTTGAGTAAATCACTTTAGTTTTCTGTACCTCCATTACCTTATCTGGAAAATAAGAAGAAGGAACTAGATGATTTCTGAACCTCAGTTTCTTTATCTCCAAAATGGAAATAAAAATAATTATAGGATTGTATGAGAATCAATGAAAACACATTTATTTAGAGCTTATTATGTGTCAGACACTATGCTTAGTTTTGGGGAAACAAAGACAAGACAAGACAAGACAGTCCCTGACTTCAAGGAACTTACATTTTAATAAGGGAAGATTAAATATATGTCATAAACTCCTTGGCAGCAGGAACTGATTCTTTATTTGTCTGGGTTGTTTTTGCCTTTCTTTGTGTCTCCAATACTTAACACAGTACCTAACACATAGTAGGTGCTTTAAATGCTTGTCAGAAGATAGAGAGTATTTTGGTCTGCTCAGTAAGAGGTATGCTGCCATATAACACTTGATTGAAAGGAATGATATCCTTGACTTTGTCAACTACAAGATGCTAGATAAAGTGAGCTGCTGTTATTAACTCATTTAATCTTTGGTTTATCCCATTTGTATAGGCAATTTTTGTAAGATTTTATTTTTGTGGCAGAGAAAAAAGAAAATTTTTTCAGCTCCTGGAAATTTTCAAAGCATTGCGCAAATGTAGGAGAACCAACAGCAGCAAACAAACAGATATAATGCCAAAGATTCTTCTCCATCCTAGAGGGGCTGAGACTCAATGAACTCTTTTCCATTGCCCAACTGGTTTTACCAGGTGAGAGGTGGCTCAACATTTGGCCACAAATATTTCTTCACCTTGTCTTAAGAGAAACAGTTCATTCTAAGGCAGTATTTATGGAGAAAGAAGAGAGAGAGAAGAAAAAAGATAATAAGAGTTCACAATTATATAACTTTTGAAGAATTTGAAGATGCTTTCTTCATAATAACTCAAATAGAATAGAAAGTGATTTAGTATCAAAAGATCAGAGTTCAGATTATAGGTCTGTTACTTACCACATGTGTCATTTGAAAAAAGTCATTTTATTTTTCTGAACTTTGCTCTACTCATCTGTGAAGAAAAAAGAAAGAGTAAGAAAGAAAGAAAGAAGAGAGGGAGCGAAGAAGGAAGGAAAGAAGGAAGGAAGGAAGGAAGGAAGGAAGGAAGGAAGGAAGGAAGGAAGGAAGGAAGGAAGGAAGGAAGGAAGGAAAAAGAAAAGAAATTAGATACTCTCTAAAGTTCTTTCAGGCTCTAAATCCTACAATGTCATGCTGTGAGGTCAGCAGCTAGCCCAGAGTCTAATATCCATTATACTCCAAGGTAGCAGTAGAGTTCAGGTCCCCCTGACTATCCAATAACTCTGCTATCTGACAAATATCATCAGAAAACATGTCATTATAACTTCTTATGAATGCAAGACAAAAACATTAACAACTGATGCTCAGGTTCACAAAACCAGTAAGCATAAGAAATCAGAGATTTCTGGTTTCAAATGGTGAGTTATTTTTATTATAACCAGGTGAGAGATGAGTAGGATAGACAAATGATCTAAATTGGGCTGAGCTATATTTTGGGTCAATAATGCATCCCCTTTCAATCCTTCCCAAATATTCATTTATATAATAGGTTGATATAAATGAATGTATGCGTATATGCATGTATTCATGAGAATGGGGCAATTGTTCTCCATATAAGTTAGGGAGAGCTGACTATAAAGGTCTCCTCCAAATTCCAAGTCCTTACCCTGTATTAGAGAAAGAGAATTTAAAGGCATCTGGTGAATCCAGTTCTTTTGCATATAGTACTACTCAGATAAGCTCACGGGCAAATTAGCCTTTATTTACTTCCTATACAACATTAATGGGAAAGTAGAAGGAGCTCTATCTTTGCAATTCTTTGGATAGTTTTCTGTCACCAGTTTTCACTCAATTTTTTAAAAAAATTTTCAAGAACGAGTTAATGTCTCATCTTATTCAATTTTACTTTGTTTGCCATCATGGTGTTGGAGGAAGCATGTCAGACTTGAGTCAGAGGGGAATGACATTGTTGGTTTCTATTTTACCTTGAGATAGCCACCTAACTTATTTGAGCTCCCATTTCTTCACCTGAATAATGGAAATAATAATAATATTTGGACATTCGAACAAATATAAATAATAGGATATAGTGCTGAAAGGCATCTTACAAATCATCTTCTAGTCCTTGTTCTTTACAGATAGGAACCTGAGGCCAAAGGTAGAAGGACTTGCTCAACCTGATAGGAACAAGGACATATTTCATTTGTACATGGTTTCCCTAGTGAGTAAACTCTCTCTAACAATGAATGTCTCCACCTTCTCTGCTGCTTAGAATCTTAGAGACCATTATCTAAAGAAACAAGAGGTTTTGTGATATAACCAGAGTTACAAAGTTGGTGTATGTCAGAGTGGTACCCGTACTCAGGTTTTCCAGGTGTCTAGGTTGGTTCTTTGTGTATTCTCTATTTATTGGCTGCCCCAGGTAAATATGAACTACTATTGAATATCCACATATTACTTCTGGATCATGAAATTCAATGTTGAAGGGATTCTTAGAGATCATTTTAGTGTCACCCCCCTTACTTAAGTTTATTTTTTTTTAATTCTGAACTTAACAAACAGACAATGAGATGGGTATTTCCATATACAAAATAGAAGAGAAAAGAAGGGGAAAAAAGAGAATTGTATCTGAAACCATCAATCTTTATTTTGTACAACTTATTTTATTTTCAATATATATAATAAATTCAGTATGTTACATCCCAAACTATGCTGCTTTATCTTTGTTACCTTTCTTACTTTATAGAGCAGGAAACTGAAGCCTAGAGGGAAGGGACAGCCAAGGCCCCATGGGGAATTAGTAGCAGAGCCAGATCTTCTAGTTTCCATCCTAGTGTTTTCCCATTGAATTAAACTTTACATCTGCTTAAGTAACCAGCTCTGTATAAGCTTGGTGCTAAATAAATTATTGTCGACTCCGGGAAGGGAAAAAAAAGGAATTTAATTGATCTGTCTCTTCCACTCCCTGCTATTATTGTGGCATCTCTTAGTATTTATTAGTGTATGTTATTCTGCCCCATTTCTTTCACTAACCAGCAGAGAATTCCAGGAGCCAGGAGGTAAACAGCAAAGATTACAAATTTCAACTGCAAATACATTAGAAGATATGTTTTCCAGTGACTCTTAATCATTAACTTTGGGGTCATTTCTTAAGTTTGCCCTATAAATACATTTCCTGATTTGGCCTTTCTTTTGTTATTAGTGGATAACCTTGTCAAACCGTTCTTCTGAATTAATTTTCCAATGAGTTTTCTTTTGACACTGCTGTAAGGTTGTTCTTCCAGTTTGCATTTAGAAGAAACTACTCCTGTCCTCCACCTTTGACTCATGCTTCCTTACTTCCATGTTAAATATCATTTGCTATGCACTATTCAAAAAGAAAAAAAAACTCAACCTGGCTGAGTAAAAAGGTGTGGGGGAACATAGATGATTTCACCTTGTTTCCTGTCTGTCTAATACAATCAGGCTCCTTCCCTATTTTTCCCTCCCCCACCCCCTATCTCGCTATGCACCAGTTTACACCCACTCCTTCCCAAGGACACCTAATACTTTGTTCTAAATCCCTAATGGCTTTATTACAGAGCCAAAAAGGAGTCTGAATCTGCACCTATAATGTGAGAGTCTACCATCTAATTTGGCACATTAAAATGTGAAAGCAATGGATGGAAAAGAATCCCTCCATATTCCTAAAGATGCATTTTTAATAGTGAGGCAACATACCTCATAATAGAAAAAAAATAACAGAAATAGAAATATTAGAAATAGAAAAAAGAACCAGACAGACAACTTCAAGTCCAGAGTCTGCCAATTCTTTCTCGGACCCTAAGCAAGTTAATTAATCTCTTGTTCTATGCAGCTCTTAGTCTAAGACTATAAATTGCAGGGAAGGTTCTGACCTGCATTGCTGAAGGGAATTTTCTCACCAGGAAACTCCCAGTACCTTCGAAAGCAGGACTATTCCATTCTCAAAATTTGCTAAGTGATGTCACCCAGGGAGTTTGGCATCTCCAAAATTCTAAGAACTGAGGCCTCCTTTTCAAGAAAATTGTCTCCCTCAGAATAGAGGAATGAATGACAAAAAAAAGTACAGGGAATATTACTGTGGATGGCCATGTTCTTTCTTGAATGTGCTAAACTCCCGTACATCAAAACAGAAAACCCTCCTTTCTCATGCTTAATTAATTCAATTCTTTCCAGATAGGAGAACAGTAAGGACAGTTGTGAAGCAAAGTGGCTTTCAGAAGTGGGGCTGAGAGGAAAGGACGGGTTAAGAACAGTCACTTGCAAATATTGGCCTTTTACTATATGAGAAATGTCAGGTGAGACTCCTCTTTTCATTGTAGAAAAACAGAGCATCCAAGTGAAGGTTCTGCCATATAAATTGTTTATCATTAGCCAGCTGACATTTAAATTGTGCTTTAAGAACTGCAAAGCCCTCTGCATATATTATGTAATTTGATGCTCCCAATAACCAAATGAGTTAAGTATTTGAAGTATTATCATCCTCATTTTACAGGTGAGGAAATTGAGGCTTAGATCAAGTTTGGCTGAAGGTCATACTTGTATCTATTGTTAGAGTTTAGCCTGCTCTTAACTCCAATCCCAGTATACTTTTCTCAACATTATCTTCACAATAATAGTTCACACATGTGAATCTATGACCCTTAACTCACACAATAATCTTTCACAGTACAGGGAATATTGTACTCATTTTAGAGATGGAAACTGAGGTTTAAAGGTCAAGACATTGCTCTAGTCATGTGGTTTGAAATTCTCAAGAACTGACTCCCAAATTCAAATTGGTTTTCCTGTGTATTTATTTTGGATTCCCCATCCCTTGCCAATTTCCAGAAGAGTTTATTTGTTGGGGAGTTGGTACAGTTGTTAGAAAGCTGTACTGGAGTCAGGAATTCCTGAGTTCAAATTGGCCTCCAGATACTTACTAGCCTTATGATTCTGAATAACTCACTTAATCACTAGCTGCCTGTTTCCTCCTATGTAAAAAGGAGACAATTCAATATAATTTATATTAATACAATATAAAATAAATATAATGTATAGGTAATATAAATATAATTTATATGCATTAAATATATAACATAAAAATAAACTAGAGGGAAGCTAGGTGGCAAAGTGAATAGAGCACCAGCACTGGAGTCAGGGGGACCTGAGTTCAAATCCTGACTCAGACACTTAATAATTGCCTAGCTGTGTGACCTTGGGCAAGTCAGCCTAGAAAAAATGAAAAAAATTTTTTTTAATTTTAAAAATTAAAAAAATACACATAAAATAAATGGTAGGACCATCTGCCTTTCAGAGTTATTGTGAGGGTGAAAAGAGATGATATTTGTAAAGTGCTTTGTAAACTTTAAAGCATTATATAAATCCAGACTGTGGTCCATGGTGTGGTAATAATATTAAAACTATTATTATTATCATTCCCGGAGAGTAGAAATTATTTCCTTCTACATATTTGTACCCCTGTTTCTGACACATAATAGACATGGATTGTCCCCACCTCAAACTCCCCTTCCCTTCCCGGCCATCACCTTCTCTCCAGGGTATGAAAGGGAAGGTTGGTGAAAAAAGCACAAGCTGCCTTTTTTTTTAAAATTCTAGCCTGCCATTCTGTTGACTATCCTGTTTTGCTGATCCAGACTGGAGTGATTTCACTGAAAAGAATGGAGTTACTTAATGATAAAATCCCAACGACTTCATGTCATTTGCCATTTCCTGTTGCATTATTATCAAAGTGAACTAAGCAGCTGTCTGTTTGTAAAGTCATATTTGATATCCTGCCTTTTAAGTATTATCGGACTGGAAGGATGTTAATAAATACTCACATTTTTAATGGGTCTTCTGGTTCTTTTGGGAAAGAAAGTGATTATGCTATGTGCTCTCCTTTTTATGTTTTCTTCTGATATTTGCAAATTTAAGAAATAATGGGAAAGATATATATATATATATACATATATATATATACACATTAGAAGTGGCTATAAACTTATGCAAATCCAAATTCAGAAGAGATTAGGCTATAATAAATTATTGAAAAGAATTGAATTTTGTATACACAGATGACTATTTTTCTAATTTTGTTTATCTCACTTGATATCCCCCCCAATCATACCACTATAGTTGTTCTCATATCACTGAAGTCAAATGTTTATAAACTAGTCATTTAATATTTCCCCAAAGTTAGTGTTCAAAAGTTAATTATTTATTTGTTTGCATACCTTTGGAATCCTTCTAAAAGAATAAATTTCTTGGGGACAAGAATTATTTGTGTATTCAATGATTAGTCCAGGGTCTGGCACTGGTAGACAATTAATCAAGAGCATCTGACCTGGAGTCAGGAAGACCTGAGTTTAAAATCTGATTTCAGTTACTGTGTGAACTAGGACTGTGTGACTCTGGGCAAGTCACTTAACCTCTGTCTGCCTTAGTATTCTGAAGTGTAAAATTGAGTTAGTAATAGCACTTACCTCCCAGGGTCATTGCAAGAATAAAATAATATTTGTAAAAAGACTGTTAAGTTTAAACACTAGAGAAATACTATGTGTTATTGTTTTTATAATTAATTTGAACATTTTATTTTAAAAATTTTGAATTTCAAATTCTCTCCCTCCCTCCTTGGGAAGGCAAGTCATTTGATATAGATTATACATGTATAATCCTGCAAAATATTTTTACATTAGCTATGCTACAAAAGAAAACACAGACCAAAAAAGAATTATAAAACAAGTTTTAAAAAGTATGTTTCAATTTACATTCAGACTCCAACATTTCTTTCTTAGGTTATTTATTATTATTACTATTATTATTAATTAAGTTCCAGGAGGTTTCAGGTACCAGCTTAGGCATTAGGGATACAGAGACAATAATGAAATCTCCTCTGCCCTTAAGGAATTTACATTTTAGACACCTAATAAAAGCTTATTGAATGGAATTAATTCAAACCTTTGAAAAATCCTAGAATAGGAATCTAAGACAATAGTTATTCTAACCTGCTAATTTTTAAAATGAGAAAACTGAGACCCAAAAAGAGGAAATCACTTATCTAAAATCTCATAGCTAGTAAGTGCAAATAAAACATGTTATATTAAACATATATACATATATAGAATTTTTAAATCATTAATAGCAAAAAAGCATTAATTACAGATTCAATCATATAATTGTGTGGATAATCTGCTCCAAGAGATAAATAAGGGGAAGCATTGCAACAGGGAAATGCCAGGAAAGAAGCTGACAACTTATCAGACCTCCAGCACTTCCGGTTTTTTTCTTTCATTCTTCAGAAACAGTTTTGTTTGTGCCTTTTATACATTGTGTGATGTGTTCTGTACTATATCACAGAGCTCCTTTGGAAATCTCAACACTTAATGCCCTAAACATGTTAAAAATTTTACCCACTTATAGAATACAAAGTTCAGAAGCCAAATGAATACAAAAACATGATAAACTCAATGTCTCCTTTTAAAAATGAATCTTGCATGCCCCTCCCTAGTCTCCACACTGAGACATCAAGCTTCCCATTATCTTGTCACGTGCAGGAAATATAACTGTTGGAGAGGTATAAGTGTTGAGAAGCCATTTAAATTTAGATTAAATTTTGTTGTTTTGGGGGGGAGGGGGGAGTATTTGCTATTTGTAAAGATGAGAAAAGGAAGCAATGCTTATTGTTTGACCTCAACAGTGTCTGATTGACTAGTAGAAGGAACATCTCCATGGGAACAGATGAATGTCTACTTATCATGTGGTGAAGTAAGCAGCACAGTCCACAGCAGCCTCACTACCATTGCCCCTTACTTGGGCTGCTGCTAGCAGTTTCTCCCTTTTTATGTTTAGCCAAATTATCCTACAGAATTTCTTTTCCAGTCTATACATATAAATACTTTTCCTTCTCCGTCCGCATCTCCCCTT
Source organism: Macrotis lagotis (assembly GCF_037893015.1). Lineage (NCBI taxonomy): Eukaryota > Metazoa > Chordata > Mammalia > Peramelemorphia > Peramelidae > Macrotis > Macrotis lagotis. The sequence continues at coordinate 256,705,675 of NC_133658.1, read as the reverse complement.
TACCTCCTTGTTCTTCATGCAGTTAATGATTATATTTGCATCTGGGAGAGTGGGAAAAAAATCCAGTTATCTAAAATAACATACTGAGGATGAGTTTTATCGGCCTGATACTTATTTGCTTTTCATGTTGGTGTTTTGTTTTAAAGTATTGAAGTTTCTTGCCAACTTAGATTACTACATTTGGGTAATGCAAAATCTGAGCCAAGATGAGACTGGTATTCATTTCAACCTGGCCAGAGGAAGGCTATGGAACTTTTGGCAAATCATTGGCTCCCCTTGGTGTTTCAATAGCCCCAAAGGCTCTTGGTGTAACGTGGACAGCCATGAAGTTGGAGACCCCTCAGGTAGAAGCATTGCCTTTCTGAAAACCCAAATCCTCAGGTTCTTCTCCCAAGTCCTAACAAAAGCAAATTCTCGTGAGAACAGGGACTTTCTCGGGAGAGTTGAAATACTTCTGCTTCTGTTTCTGGCCAGAAATACCACAGGAAGCAGCATTTTTTTTTGTGTGATATTTAAGTCTTTCTAGTTCAGCTTCTGGCTTAAAAAAAAAAAAGGATGTGAAAAGGGGGGGGGGGATGCTGTCCCTAAAAATTTTAGAACCTTAGAAAAGGTCCTGAATTCTCAAATTCTAAAAATGAGCATAGGGTTTGTGTGTGAGTTCTCTGTTTTAGCTGAACCTTTTCACTTATCTCTATTATTGTCTTCTTTGTCATTTCAGTCATTTATCCCTGTCTAAGGCTACTTCCCCGCCCCCACCCCCTACGAGCCTGAGCACGCCCCAGGCTTAAACCTCAGTAAACTTCCATAGCAGGAGAGAGAGAGAGACAGAGACAGAGACACAAAGAGACAGACAGACACAGAGACAGAGACAGTCAGAGAGAATGCTAAAAAAGAAAAATTTTTAAACTGAAATAAAGGAAAAAGAAAAGAAAGGAAAAGGAGGAAAAAGGAAGAATGAAAAGAAAGGAAGAGAAAGGAGAACAATGAAAGAATAAAAAAAGAAAAAGGAAAGAAAGGAAAAGAAAGAAAAAATAAAAGGAAGAAAGAAAAGAAAGGAAGAGGAAGAAAAAAGAAAGAAAAAGAAGAAAGGAAGTAAGGAAACAATGAAGGAAGAAAAAAGAAAGAAGAAAGGAAAGAAAGAAAGCAAGCAGGTTAAGCTGCCCCTTCAAAGTAGCCATCCAGTCTCCATTCAAGTTTTGCTTGTACCAAAGTGCATCTTCCATATTAAAGCCCCAATGGTCTTTATCTAGACCAGCTGCTTATAATGTCTGTGAGGAATGTGGCACATCAAGTGCTCCGAACACTGCTGCCATTGTATGCTAACGGGCTGATTGAACCCTGGATAATTGGCATGTAACCTTCTCTATTAATAGTGCAGACAGATATGTGAATTAGCTGAATACCTCCGACATATGCCATGCATTAACTAAAGGGGCTTACCATTCTCAGAACGTCCGTGGCTAACTATGACACCAGTAATTATTCTTTAGAACACACTAACATTAGGGGGAAATCAATAAATAATCTGTAGCCTCCTGCCCAACTCAGGAACCAATGCTATGTTCTATTGTAACAGCAGCAAAGGGCTGATAATTATGGTTTTCTTTTAAGGCTGTGCTGACACAGGAGGGGTCTTTTCCTATTTTTAAAAATAAAATTAAAAAAATAAGTTGAGAGAGGCTTCTAAATCACAGTCTTGCGGCAATCAAGATGGATGAGTAGGAAAAGGTACACCTGTCTGGTCCTATGTTGCAATTACCCAAAGGGAACATACAGTACTCAAAAAAAGAAAAAAAGAACTTTTTATTTTGAAAGATTTGACTAGTGCTTGTTTGCTTTATCTTTCCAAACATAGTGTCCTTCTCTTCTGCCTATTCACTTGGACTAAGGGCAGATTTAAATTGGGCTTATTTTATGAAGATTCTATGTAGCATTATTCTGGGATGTGGTACTCTGAGGAAGCCAGAAGAAACAATATGGTATTATGTCATTTGAAAGATTCTTTGGGGGAAGGACTTCTCTAAAGATGGAAGTCACCTAGGCTGCAGAACCTGACTGGGGGAAAGTGGTGTGTGTGTGTGTGTGTGTGTGTGTGTGTGTGTGTGTGTGTGTGTGTGTGTGTGTGTGTGTGTTAAGAGCCAATATGAATATTAAGAGTCTTCCTTAGAATCATCAATTTTCATGCAACAAGTCAAGGTGAGGTTGGAACATGCTTTTGCCATTAGTGGCTTTAGTGGCATTTAAGGTTTCAAAACAGGGTGTATTCCTCACCATCCTGCTGTCAGGACACTATTCTTCCTCACTGACAGGATGAAAGTGACAGGGTTCAAAAAAAAATAAACATGAGCGTGTAATTGCTTTAAGAGATGGCACAACCTATATCGGTGTGTTCAAATTATTAATGAATACAATCTTTCCTTGTCTCTTACTACTGGGTATTTTTTTTTACTACATCTATGTTATGTTCCAGAAAAAAGAGGTGAGGATTACTTTTTTTTTTTGCCTAAAATGCTTTGAAAGGCAATATAGATGAAAATAGAAGTGGAAATCTAGGTTTCAATAATAACGATCTATTTTTTGACTGAGTGATGCTTTTCTCTCTGAGACCTCTTTTCCCTCTTCTGTAAAAGCAGGAATATTAACAATAAAGATTTCAGAAGACAGAAAATAAAACATATTTCCTTACTCATTCAAGTGGTGGGGGACTATCAGGACATAATATTGTATACTTTGGCAAATGAGATCACAGTAAAATGTTTCAAATTAATTGGTTATTGTTTTTCTGTGACACAAGAAATCAAATTCAATCTGAGAGGGGGTGGTATGTGAAATGACATATTTTAAAACAAATTTAAGAAAACAAAATAAGGGGGTTGAAGAAAATGATCTTTTAGATCCCTTTCATCTGTAAAAGTACACCCAACAAATTGCTAGTTCAGGTCCTTATCCACTCTTGCTTAGATGATTATAGTATTGCCTTTCATGGTCCCTCTGCCTCAACTGTCCCATCTTCAATCCATCTTCCATTTAATTACCAAAATGATTTCCCTAAAGGGTCCTTCTGCTCATGCCACACATATAAATTCCAATGGCTCCCTATTACTTCCAGGATTAAATATGAAGTCTTTTGTCATTTAAGTCTCTTGATACCTCTACCTTTCCATTCTTAAATTTTACTCCCTTTCTGTTCAGTCCTATATGTTGCTGCTGTTCCCCCATGATACTTTATCTACTAGTTCAGTACTTTTGTTTTGGTCATCCTCCAGGCTAAGAATGCTCTCTCATATCACCCCTGCCCCTTGGCATCCCTGGCTTCCTTTCACCCCTCATTTCAAGTACTAAGAAGATCTTTGTCCACCCCCCCCCACAACTCCCCAAATTTGTCTGAGTCTTCCCCTTTAAAGATTATTTTTCCTCTGCTCTGTTTTTTGTTTGCCTATGTTTATGTACATTTTTTTCTTCCCCATTTCAAGGTAGTGTTTTGTGGTGGCTATAGAGTCACAAAGGAGGAAGACATGGGTTCAAGTCCTACTAATGGCATAGCCGGAATGACTATGTGACCTCGGGCAAGAGAACAACTCTCTAAGACTATAACTTTCAGAGATGGTTCAAACTTGACCCAAAAGGATTTTCTTCATTCAGGAAGTTTCTAGGGCAAGTATGTAGGATAGGGATTGTTTTTACCTTTTGAATTCTCGGACTCCTTTCCCTATTTGGCCCCACTACATTTTGCTCCTTAGGCGGGTACCCAATTCAAAATACCATTCTAAAAGTAAAACAATAGCTCTTCCCTATCCTGCCTTTGGAAAAGCAAACTGCCCCTCAGGGCCAAATAATGGGATTAGGCCAAATGTACTAGTTAAAGTAATATATCCCTGAAGAATCAATTTGTAACATAGTAGGTGTTTAAAATATGTTTGCTGAATGAATAAATAAATCAATGATTGAATGAATTTAGGTATCTCTTGCATGTTCTTGCTATAGTTCTAATTTATGAATACTGCTCAAGGGCTTCCTAGGTGGAAAAAGCATTCCTACTCTGATTTGTTGAAGGGTCTGAGCAATTTATGGAGTCCTTCAAAAGCTCTTATGACAAGAGCAATAATTTCCACATGAGGATCAATGTAGCTTTCTCCTTCAGATGCCAGCAGATGTTTCTTGGAGACACTCAGAGGAATGGTGTGAAATTATCTAGCTTTGTATGCTATGGAAATCTTCTCATTCAATGACAATTTTATTTTTGTTTAGATAATTACAAGTTTGTTAAGTACAAGTTATCTATGTAATAGAATCTGCTAAGAATTATGCACAAGGATAGAGGTTTGGTAAAAGCCCATTTAGTGACAAATCTATGTAGATTGAGATATATCCAAAAGGGATATGTGCCTCCAGACATTTAAAACAAAAATCCACATGTATTTAGATTTATGCCTCTCAGGGAAAGAGATATACCAAAAACACTTCAGAAATACAGCTTTAGGTTTCATATCTATTTGTCAATTCCCATTTGTTCCCTTCAGAGATAGAACTGTTACTCCTGGCCCTACAGAACATCCTAGTAAACACTGGCAGACAGCTGACCTTAGCTGAGATCAATACAAAAAGCTCAAGGAGCTTATGAAATAAAGTCCTTTGAAGTGAAATGTAAAATTGGATTTCACAAGCTATCATTATCATTTGTCAAATAAAAAAGCAAAGTCTTATAAAGATGAATAATTTTACTCCCCCTCCCCAAACCCCCAACTTGGGCAGTAAAAGGAGTTGGGACAGATGACATATTTCTACAAGTTGAGTTCAGATTGTAGACAAATAAGATTACTTTGAGGTAGATGAATAGCCTCCTGATGCTAAAAATATGAAGAACAAATTAGACAACAGGATGATTTTGTAAATAACTGATGATCCCCTACATAGGAATCTTTCTTTCCCTCTGATGGAATTAATACACTGGCTCATAAAAGAGGGAAACTGGCAGATGGATACCAACACCAATTATTTTCAAGTCATTTCTCAAGTGTGCAAACTCCATTGGTACCATTGTTTGACTATCAGATTTCATTAGGTCATTATCACCAGATTAGCTATTTGAAGCATGCCCTCTCCAGCAGTTGTTCCTCTGAATGAATTACTAGGAAGAAATCTCCCATCAACATGCAAATTTCCTAAAGAAGTTTGGTCATTCAGCTTTTGTTAAAGTTCTCCAGTTATAGTCAGAACATTTTTGCTTGAGACTTGATTCTTTTTTTAAAAAATTACAACATTAAAACATTCCCATTCTGTACTGATTTATCCTGATGGAAAATGTAATAAATGTACATTTGCTTTTATTGGTTAACATTAAAGTTAACATTTTAAATATATTAGAAAATATTTTACTACTAAATTGACAAATTCTTCAAGGTTCCCTGATTACAGTTATATGAGTGTTCTTAAGATTGATCCAGATTGCATTTCTCTCCCCACCTCCAAACTGGCCACTCTTCCTCCAAACCCCCCACCCCTTCCCATCCAACTGCAAACAGCAGGTAGAGTTTCTCTGAATTTAGATAGATTGGTCCTTAGATTAAAAAAGATATACTCACTATCCATCACCAGATCTGTGTTCAAAGCCTTTTCAGTTGAATTGTAAGTAAGCTGTTCAAGTATACACCCCATTGAGCCTTCAAGAATTCAGGGTCACCTCAAGACGATAATGATATATTACAGGAGAACTTCTAGATAGGTATCATATTTGCTTATGGACAGTTACACTAAAGATTACATCTTGGGCAATTTGCTTAATCTTCAAACCTCAGTTTTCTCCATCTCTGAAGTGGGAATGATCAAAATGTTTCATTGCCTCCCTTACATGGCTGTTGTAAGGATTATGTAAGAAAACAAATGTGAAAGAATTTTGTAAACTATAAAATGATGTATAAACGTGAGCTATAATTAGTATAATAGCACTATTATTATAATTATTAATTCAAGATCTTTCATGATTAAAAACCTCCTAGATAGATTATATACTCTATTTCTTTGTGTTCAACTAGGAATGCATACAATGATAACTTTTTTGTGGGGGGGGGGTTCCTGGTTTTTGTAAGGCAATGGGGTTAAGTGACTTGTCCAAGGTCACATAACTAGGTTATTATTAAGTGTCTGAGGTTGAATTTGAACTCAGGTCCTCCTGACTCCAGGAGAGGTGCTCTATTCACTGCACCACCTAGCTGCCCCCCTAAACCATGAATTCTTAACCTTTTTAGTGACTTGGCCCCTTTGGCAGAATAATGAAACCCATGAGCCCTTCTCAGAATAATATTTTTAAGTGTATAACATAAAATGTATGAATTACAAATGAAATCAATTTCTTGAAATACAGTCATTTTATTTTAAAAACAAGTTCATGGACCCCAGGTTGAGAACCCTTTCTTAAAGAGTTGCTCAGGGGTGGCTAGGTGGTGCAGTGGATAAAGCACCTGCCCTGGAGTCAGGAGTACCTGGGTTCAAATTCTGCCTCAGACACTTAATAATTACCTAGCTGTGTGGCCTTGGGCAAGCCACTTAACTCCATTTAAATTTTTTAAATACCTTTCAATGCATATGAATCAATTACACAATAAGTATTTATTTAAGCATTTTTTTTAAGTGATCCTTATATCTTGAATAGGGGGTGGAGATATATGAAAAAAGATTAGAAAAGGAACATAAAGACATGATCCTTACTCTTCAAGAACTAATGGGGAAAAAAAGAATTTGAGATTTTGAAAATTTCAAATGTGTGGAAGTTTTTACAAAATTCTAGAACAAATTACTCAAGAATGTTAGTGGACATTTAGAAAAGGAAGCAATAATCAAAACAAACCATCCTAGATTCTTCAAGAGCAGCTCATTCCAGAATTATCCTTTTTCTTTTCACTTTTTTGACAGTTACTAAACTAGTAGGTTAGGGGAATGATGTGGATATAGTTTACCTAGATGTCAACAAGGTATTTGATAGAGTATCAAATTCTACTCTTGTAAAAAGAATGAAGAGATTCAGGCTAATAGGGTTTGATGATTGGGTATTGATCTATTGGCAGAACTCTAAGAGAAGATTAAATTAAAAATTATCCAGAGATCTCCAATGGAGATTCCCAAGGGTCTAGATTTGGCCTTGGCTGGTAATTTTTTTTTAATTAGTGATTTGAATATAGGTTCATAAAGTTCACTGAATAAAAGTTGAATAAAGGAGGCTTATAAAATCTGTAGCTGACATAAGACTAAGAGGGAGAACTAACAGAATCAAATTCAGAAAAAAAGATTATGAAAGGCTAGAAAATTGGTTTGGATCTAAAAAATATAAATAAGGATCAATGTAAAATCTTACACATGGTTCAAGTCATCAACAGCATAAGAACAAAGTAGCGAAGACATTATTAGACAGCAATTTTTCTGAAAAAAGATCTCAGGGATTTAGTGGACTGCAAGATCAGTATATCTAAATGGTATGTTATAGAAGTTAAAATTTTTTAAAGTTAATTTGACCTTGGGCTACATTAAGAGGACTGCATTTCTAGGAATAGAAGTTAATAAGTTCATTCTATTAAATCTCAGATTCACACATTTGGAATATTTTATTATATTTTGCAGACAACATTTAGAAAGAATGTTGATAAATTGAAGGGTGTCCAAAGAAAGGCAACTAAAATGGTAAATGGCCATAAATCTATGCCTTGTGATGAATTATCAAAAGATTAGGGATGGTTAGTTTATAAAAGAAAGGTCTCAGGGGAAATGATAATTGTCTCAAAGTACTTTAAAAGTCTGTCATGTAGAAAAAGGATTATTCTTATCTTTTTGATCCCAAATAGCAGATCTCTGTGGCAGTTAGATGCATTCAAATTCATCCTTAGGCATTTACTATCTGTGTGACCCTAGGTAAGTTATTTATCCTCTATTTGCTTCAATTTACTTATTGACAAAATGAGGATAATAATAGTACCTACTTTTGAGTTTTTATGAAAATAAAGTGAAATAATGCTTGTAAAGCATTTTGCAAACCTTAAAGTGCTAGATAGATCCTAGCAATTATTATTATTATCCTCATTATTAGAGCTATTCTAGGGAAATGGTTGGCATTGGAAATTGTCACATAGAGACTAGATGAGCATTTGTCAATGTATTGTGGAAGGGATTCTTTGGGGAAGAAGCATTGTTTCGAATAAATGGCTTCTGTGGTTCCTTTTAGCTCTAAAATTCTGTGATTCCTTCATTGACACAATTTTTCCATCCATGCTTACCCATCTTGTGCTATTTTTGCCCATTTTTTCCATAAATCTTCCAGGGAAAGTTTTTTTTTTTTTAGGTTTTTGCAAGGCAACCGGGATTAAGTGGTTTGCCCAAGGCCACACAGCTACCAGGGAAAGTTTAATCAATGTGCTTCCTCCTCTTTTAATATTTTTGGGGAGATTAAGTCATTACTACAATTATTTCTGTTATCTCCTCTAATACTATTGTAATAAACTCCTACTCTGATGTATTCTTCCCAATACTAATTGCCAGTGATTATTGTCCCATTTTTAGGGGTATGCCTAGGTGCCTCGGTGGATAGAGCACCAGACCTAGAGTCAGGAGTACCTGAGTTCAAATTTGACCTTTGACACTAATTACCTATCTGTGTGGCCTTGGGCAAGCTACTTAACCCCATTGTCTAGCAAAAACTAAAAAAAAAAAAAAAAAAAAAAATTATTGTCCCATTTTCATTTAAGCAATCAGCATCAATTTCCTTTTACAAAGTAATTTTACTGTAAAGATACAGCAATAACAGAAGTTATGGGCATCCTCACCCCCCCCCAAAATGGGCATACTCTGCCCTATACTACCTCATAGTCACAGAGAAGAATGGGTTGAAACTTAACATGGCTTCTTTGAACATTCATTCCACCAAGATCATTTCTTTTTTTTTTTTTTAGGTTTTTGCAAGGCAAATGGGGTTAAGTGGCTTGCCCAAGGCCACACAGCTAGCTAATTATTAAGTGACTGAAGCCAGATTTGAACTCAGGTACTCCTGACTCCAGGGCGGGTGCTTTATCCACCCGGCCACCTAGCCGCCCCCAACCACCAAGATCATTTCTGAATGCTGCATAGTTGATGGATAAGTTGCTCCCTCTTGGGCTACCTTCCATCTATGCTGGGTCAAACAGGTCTTTGTTGACTACAAAATATAACATGGATTCTGGCTTCCAGACCTGTTGCTATTTCTGCCTTTGGAAGCTCACAAGATTATAACCCTCTCTAATTCTCCATCATGGAAAAACAGGCAAGAACAAATACAAAGAAACAACAGTCTAACTGTTGGGACAGGTAAGGAAGACCTGAGGTCTCTTCCCATTCACCCAAACAGAAAGCAAAAGCAAAAAAGTCTTAGAGTACAGGGCTGACTTTGGTAGGTTAATGCCTTTTGAATGCACCCCCAAATCCAACTCTACAACTTCATCAGTCCATTGCTTTGTCACTTGGTGAGCAGAATGAAACCAGTTCAGATTATTTATACATTCTCCAATTTAGGGTGACTACTCTTCCATCATGACTCTCCAGTCTGCTTCAGCAGGAAGAACACTTTGCGCATGCTCTTAGGCTCCAGGTCCCAGCTGGTCAGGTCTACAGTGTACACACACACACACACACACACACACACACACACACACACACACAAACACAGCCATTTAGGCTAATCTTGATGTGCTATCAATTCAGCTGTAGGGAAAAAAATCAAGTACAATTCGTATTTTATTTAACAAACATTTGTTCATTAAATATCTCTTATTCGAAGAGAGAAACAACATAGCATTGTGTACAGAGAGTGAGTTTCAGAGTCTGGATGTCCTGGGTTCAGGACTGGTTGTGTGACCCTGGACAGGTCGCTTAACTTTTTAATAAATTCTCTACAAGAATAAGCTCCAAAGGAAGGGCCTGCCTTGGCAGAGGGAGTTTCCTCTCCCGATTACAATGAAATCACACTCTAGTCCCTTTCCCTTATCAAATTTAACAGGTAGTGACAATATAACCACTAATCTGCTTTTTACTGAGTTTTACTTTTATTTCTTCTGTGTATTTTTAAAGTTTTGTTGATGCTTTTCTTTTTTTCTCTTTGTCATTTTTCTTTATTGTTCTTCATGCCTTGTACCACAAAGTTTTTCTTGTAATAAATATCATCGTACAAAAAATTAACATTGTCTATTATTGAAGATGCATGATTCATTCCATCACCTTGATGAGAGAGGAGGCATGCTTCATTATCAACCTTCTGAAATTATGATCGGTGATCACAATGATTCAATGATCAGTTGGTGTAAATTGTTCTGGTTCTGTTCAGTTCACCCTGGACATCAGTTCATAAAAATCTTCCTGTTATTATCACTGACCTAGGTCATTAGGATGTTAAATGACTTGCCTATAATCATATAGCCATTGTATTTCTTGATATGCCAGAAAATACAAAGGAAGATTTTTAGTTTAGGGGTGACATGAGGAAACTGATAATGCTTTAAAGTGATTCATCTGGCAAAGATGCATCAAGAGAAAGAGAAACTTGGAATTAGGGAAGCCAGTTTGGATTAACAACCAGGAATGAGATGATGAAGGCTCACACTAGAGTTTAGGGGACAGAAATGGGTCCGTACTATGAGTATTATATCAAACTAATCATAACTAATATTTATAAAGCACTTTAGGGTTTATGCTGCATTTTACATACATTAGGGAGGACTGGAATAGGCTGGTTAGACCAAGCTCCTTCCCCCAGAAGAGATCCATAGATTGAGATAGCTAAAATGCCTGAAGAATTAATTAGTACAGCTCCTAATACCAAAGGAATTCTACCAAGCCTTGGGTTTATACTTTTCTAATCTGCTCATGATTGGTGTATTCAAAGGCCTGCTTAAACTGGATTGGTGCATTTGTAAAAGGTCTTGGTTCCCTTTGTCTACTTTAGTATAAAATCTTACAATATCTAAAAGGCTCAGAAGGGTCCTAGCTATAAATCAAGGGAATTGTCCCCAATGAGTTATGGATATGGCTTCATTTCCCAGAGCCTGACCAGACTGGGACCGGGCTTGGGGAGTAGCAAGGCAGAAGCACGTGCTTCTTTGTAGCCTATTGGAGTGAGAGTGTTCCATCAGTATTCCTTGTGCTATTAATAAAACTTGTAGTTATCTAAAAATGACTAAAGTTATGTCTCTGCTCCTTAAAATCTTGGTAAACTGAATCTTCCCTTTAATCACATCATTCAGCTAATTCTTACTACTGATGTCTACTTATCAGGGGGAGACATAGAAAGGAGTGTTTGCAACCCCAACCTCCTCTCAGAGAGAAAACAGACATTCTTGCATCTACTCTGTTCTAGTTCCCAATACCTTTAAGAGGGATCTCCTGGGATAGACATACAAGTTATGAATGTGCAAAAGGGGGTAAGGTAAAAAGAGCAGAATTCCATAAATGCTTAGTTTTTGTTTAGAAGGACATAAGTTTAGGGGTGGCTAGGTGGCAGTGGATAGAGCACTGGCCCTGGAGTCAGGAGTCCCTGAGTTCAAATCCAGCCTCAGACACCTAATAATTACCCAGCTGTGTGGCCTTGGGCAAGCCACTTAACCCCATTGTCTTGCAAAAACTAAAAAAAAAAAAAAACTTCAGTTTCCCATTTTGTTTGATTTTAACATTCTCTCTTTTTTACCCTTGGTCCCTACCCCAGTCCTCAGCTGTTCCCAGAAATATTTGTCTATGTAAAAACAATAGAAATTAAAACATTCATATTAATTATTTACCATTTTGCCCTGTTGTATGACCCTGGGCAAGTCTCTTAACCTCTCTCAGCCTTAGCTTCCTCAACTATAAAATAGGGAATAGTTCCTACCTCCCAGGGTTATTATAAGGATAAAGTGAGATGATATTTGTAATATACTGCCACATAGCAGGTACTTATTAAAGGCTTACTTCCCTCTTTTTATATACAAAGAAACTGAAATCTAAACTCACAAAATAAGTAAATTGCCAAATAGTTTATTGGAAACAAAAAAAAAAAACTAAGAAAGAACATTGGCTTAGATTTAAAAAAATCAATTTCTAAAGTTAGCAAACTATCTTCATTTTGACCCTTCTGTTTCAAAATTGATTTCATTTGAAACTTCCATTTCAAAGAAACCTCCTGAAAATGGAGGTGAGGGAATACAACCTATATCTAAGCTTCTAATTCCTGTCTGCTCTTTCAGGATTTTTGTTTTTTGTTTAAAAAAAAATTGGCTGAATAAGGCAGCTGTTTTCCCTCCGCTTGCCACAGCATGTTCCTCCAGAGTCAATTTGGAATTGTGAAACATAAAGGAGTGGTTTAAAAGTTCTCCAAATCAATAAATCAGAAACAAAGGAGGCAGGTCAGCTGAGTCAGGAGAGTCAAGGAAGGCCTAGGTGGAAAACAATGTTAACTGAAAGGATGATGGTTTGTTTGGAAATGAGACTGTCGCGTGTCACAGGGTAATAAGCTGCACTTATTTTCGAGTTACTCACCTTTGTTTGCATACATGATTCATGATGTGTTGTTACCCTGCCAGGGCACATGGATCATGGTTGTCTGTGTGGCAAAGCTTTATAGATTAGGTAAAAGTATGAGTTAGTAGGTAGTTTCATTTCCCTGTGACCATTCTAAACAGCCTAATTTTTACCTTTCCTGCCTTGAAGACTGCACTTGCAAATACTTTGGGAAGATTCCAAACAGATATATTAGCTAAGTCTAAATTTGTTTTTGGAATGAAGCTGTAGAACCAAAAATTGGGAGACAGCCAAAGCCTGGGACATTTTGTAGACTAACCCAAATGACTTACCCAACAAGACCTATGCTCCAGTGGTTGGGAAGAGACTAAAATTCTATATCCTCAGTATATGGAATAAATCTTCAGTGAGAAATGGCAGGGTGGAGAGATTGTGGGGGAGGAGGGGAGGGAAGTTGAAGGTTAGGGAATTACAATTCCATGTACTGATGTTTGCATAATTTGGGAAAAACACCTTCCTCTTACCCAATTTTAATAGAAATAATTGCTAAGTTATTGATAGTGATTTTAAAGGCAATGCAAGAGATGAATTCATGGACAGGGTTAGTCCATTATATTTGGAAACTCAGTGTAATTACTACAGTTTTTTAAGTAACTTGCATCATTTCAGAGGGTTTACTTTTTGTCCCCTCTCAATAATTGACAGTGCCAGAAGATACCATAGAATTCTTACAGTTCAGCCCCCTTATTTTAAAGATGAGACAGATAAGGTCCAGAGAAACTTGATGGATTGCCTAAGGTCACACAGCCATTAAGTGACTTCTCCTAAATCTTTTTATTTTTTTTTTAGTTTTTTTTTTTTTGCAAGGCAGTAGGGTCAAGTGGCTTGCCCAAGGCCACACAGCTAGGTAATTATTAGATGTCTGAGGTCGAATTTGAACTCAGGTGCTCCTGACTCCAGGGCCAGTGCTCTACTACTGCACCACCTAGTTGCCCCTTAAATCTTAATGTGAACAAATTTCCCCCCTATTTCTCAGCCTTAATATATAACAATATATAACTATATATATATATATATATATATATAGAGAGAGAGAGAGAGAGAGAGAGGTACAGATATATTGATAGCTAGATATTTTTCATTTTGCAAAGTTAACCAACATATACATTGTACAGATCAGTAGTTTGCTGATGTATATAACCAATTCAAAGAACAAAACCAAAAAAGTCTATGTCATTAGAATGATATAACCATGTAACCAGCATTTCATTAGAAATTCATTCATTCAACAGACATATTTGTACCTACTATGGATAATGTACTGTGCTACTCACTAGGGAAGATTTAGAGATAAATAAGAGTCCTAGCCCTCAAGGAGCTTAAAATTGAGTAGGGGCAGTTAACAATGTGCACAGATAACTATGATACAGATTAGAAGATGATTAGTGCTTAAGAGGCAGACTTTGGAATCAGATAACTGAGAAGTACAAAGTGCATGTGACTTTTTTCTTTTTTTTTTAAGGCACCACAGAATTTAGAGCTATGACAGGATCTTAGAGATTATTTGTACAACCTCCTGATTTTATAAATGAAGAACCTGACAAAAAGATGGAAAACAGGGTATGAAGTGGTTAAGCAAGGATTTGAAGACAGTTCCCCTGATACTAAAATCTCTGCCTTTTCCCACTACCTTTCTTTTAAACAGTTCTATCTGGCATGGTCTTCATGCCATTAAAGACTCCTGAAAATAGGATTGATGCTGCAACTAGGAGGAATCATATGACATTCTTCTTTTCTATTTGATTTTCAGGTGTAAGACTTTATTGTTTATCTCCTGGATCAGAATTGTATTTGGGATTTAATATTAATTTGGAGGGAAAAAATTAATCCAATCTTTTGCTTAGAAGGAATTATACTTCTTAGAGATTTTATGAAAGAATCTGAATTCAGCAGGAGAAACATTTTTATTTTCAATCTGGACTTCTGACACCTATTTCACAACTTAGCATTTTAAAGAGCTGTCCAAGTCAGTAGTCTCTAAATTTTTTTAATCACACTATATCCCTATCAGTAAAAATAAAATAGTTTTATATATGTACCACTGCATTAAACAAGATATATAAGACCCACACAAAAATAAAATTTAAAAATAGGAGTTAAATAATGTAGAGGTAGAATTGATTTTTTTTTTTTTTGGTAAAGAATTGGATACAGAGGGGCGGCTACGTGGGGCAGTGGATAAAGCACTGGCCCTGGAATCAGGAGTACCTGGGTTCAAATCCAGTCTCAGACACTTAATAATTATCTAGCTGTGTGGCCTTGGGCAAGCCACTTAACCCCATTTACCTTGCAAAAAACCTTAAAAAAAAGAATTGGATACAGAGAATTGGATTTGGAGAAAAGAGAGGAGTCAGGGATAAAACCAAGATTGAAAACCTGGATCCTCAGAAAGATAGTAGTGCCCACAACAGAAATAAGGAAATTCAGAAGAAGAATACATTTGGGGAGAAAAGGTAAAGAGTTATTTTGGGACCTAAAACCTAAATTTCAATAGACAATTCACGATTTAGCATGAGAGCTTGACAGCCAGTCAGTCAACAAGCATTTATTAAGCACTTATTATATGCCAGTCTCAAGGTATTATTCACTGACTCCATCTGCAGTATTCAGTGGCATAGGAAAGATATTGAAGATAGATATATACAGATATATACATGTATATGAACACACATGTATATCTACATTTATGAATCAACACATTTTGTTTGTGTGTGTCCCTGTATATATGTTCATATAATATGTATATGCATATATCCATACATCTTGATCTTGAAGTCATTGAGATAAAGATGATAATTAAACCCATGGGAACTACTAAGAACACCAAATTAGAGAGTTCAGAGAGAAAAAAACATGAAGCCTTAGGACAGATCTTTGGGGAACGCTATAGATGATGGGAGATGGAATATAGGGATGCTAGGGGTTTGTGAAGGGGAAAATTTGCTCGTGCAAGTGTTGGTGATGACTGTGCTGGGTTAGGACATATATTCCTTTATTGCCTTGAAGGCCCCATACATCATGAAAGTCCAATGAAGGCAGAAGCTGGGTAAGGGACTCTGGCTGACATAGTTGTATCACAGAGAAGCTTAAAATTGATTATAGGAGAGGGTTGAATATGAACTGTTTCCTCACTCTGTGATAATACTCACTCTCTTTAGAAGCAAATAGCCCCCTTGATGTCATGCCATACTTCTACTTAGTAGACCTAGGACAGAGGCATCAAACACATGACCTGGGGTCAAATGTCAACTACAATATTCCCCAGTATAGTCAAACCAGATTAAAATGTAATTAGGAAATATTTAGCAAAATAAATAAAAATACAATAAAACAGAATGGTATTACTTTTTAAGAGTATGTTAATACACTGCCCATAGAGTTCCTCATATATAGACCAGGGACACTTGTTTCTATTTGAATTTGCCATCACTAGCCTAAGGCACTGCAGGATTAAGGGACCCGCTTATAATCATATAATCATTGTATTTCAGTGACCAGAATTTAGCCTGAGTTGTTCTGACTCTGAAGTCATTTCTCTATCTAATAAAATATATTTCCTTTTGAATTGTGACATGTGCATTTTTAAAGTTCTTCAAGACATTATGATGTGGGGGAGCATCTAGGTGGTTCAGTGGATAGAGCACCAGCCCTGGAGTCAGGAGGACCTGAGTTCAAATATAACCTCAGACACTTAATTATCTAGCTACTTGGGCAAGTCACTTAACCCCACTGCCTTGCAAAACACAAAACACAAAAAAAGACATAATGATGTGAAATTAGCATTTCAGAGAATGTATGGACATGGACCTTGGTTTCAATAAGGGGAAGAAAGATATGAAGCCATTAATTTGAAAGTTTCTATTTATTGTCCATTATGTTAACTGTATTCCTCTAGTGACAATTAGTCTTCCTGAGTCAAGTCTCTACTCACTCCAATCCATCCCCCATACAGTCATCAAAAGTGATTTTCCTAAACAGTAGTTCTGACCATGTCACTCACCTTCTCAAACTCCAGTGGCTCTCTATTACCTTTAGGAACAAAGATAAACCTCTCTGACATTTAAGCCTCTTCAAACCTAGCCTCTTCCTCTTTTGGGTCTCCTAACACAGGGACCCT
Source organism: Macrotis lagotis (assembly GCF_037893015.1). Lineage (NCBI taxonomy): Eukaryota > Metazoa > Chordata > Mammalia > Peramelemorphia > Peramelidae > Macrotis > Macrotis lagotis. The sequence goes on along the minus strand of NC_133658.1, from coordinate 256,688,997 downwards.
GGGTTTACATGAGTGTGTTTTATTTTATCTTTCCTGGAAACAGGCTGCTGCATCACTTCCTGGCCATTTCCAAAGAAGACCACCTGCCAGCTGGCCATACTCTTCATCCTTCTCCCACCAGAACTGAGACTCTGCTCCTGAGATCTTAGATTCTGAGACATTAACATTCTCCTTTTGCTTGAGACCAGACCACTATCTTAAATACTGGCTATTTCTAAACCATATTACATTGTGGTCTTTCCTTACCCTATATTAGCTTCATTTATATGTTGACTTTCTGCATTAAGATATAATATGCCCCTTAAGGATAGGTACATCCTGTTTATACCACTAGTGCTTAGCACAATCCTGGAGCAGGTAAGGGTATAAATCCTTTTTTCCTTCACTCATTTATTTATTTAACTGTTCCTCACACATGATGCTCTATCATCTTTATACTAACTGTCATTTGTGCTTGGAATAGTCCCCCCATTCCCCTCTGTGTCTTTGAATTAGATGATTCCTTAAGAAGCCTTGAAAGTTCTAATGATGCTTACTGGATACTTAATGCTCCTGATTCCCCTTAGCTACTAGTGCCTTCCTCTCTAAGGTTACCTTACATCTATTTTGTAAGTATGTATATATGTATATATATGCATATATACATATATACATATACATATATGCATAGGTATAGACATATGTATGTATATACATATATATTTTTGGTAGGTATGAAGACACTGGTGAATGAACCAAGTCCTTATGACATGCACATTGTGCTCTGATGACAAAATTCCCACATGATCTTGAGCATCCATAGATATTCTGCAATTGATTCTGGTTCATTGACCACATAACCTGTAATGTTCAAAGATACTAGTTGGTCCGATCCTTGGTGTAATTTATCCTATTGAGTTGTTTCTGACAAGACAATGCTTAAGGAAAGAGGCCTCAGGTCAATATGTGGCCTGTGAATACTGTCCTCTGTTTTCTTCTTCATTGCACTAGTTCTTTCATGTTTTAGGAGAAAGAATTTGAAGATAGCTATGATCTCATTAACATCAGTTCACAAGAATAAGCCACAGAAAGGTCCTGGAGTGAAATCCATACCTGCCTTTATGACCAACCAGACCAACTCAAGGACTCATCCATCTGTCAACCAAATTACATTTTGAAGTAAATTTACTTTTGGAACCATGACCAAAGGGTAATAAAATTGTGCATACCCTTTGATCCAGGAATGTCACTACTAGGTCTCTATCTCAAAGAGATTATAAAAAAGAGGAAAAGACCTTAATATACAGAAATACTTATAGCAGTTCATTTTGTAGTGGCAAAGAATTGGAAATTGAGGAGATGTTCATCAATTGGGGAATGGCCAAATAAGTTAAAGTTTCTGTCTGTGATGGAGTACTATTATTCTGTAAGAAATCATGAGTGGCTAGACTTCAGAAAAGCCTGGAAAAACTTGCTTGAACTGTTGCTGAGTGATGTGAGCAGAACCAGGAGAACATTGCACACATTAACAACATTGTGAGATGATCAGCTATGATGGATATTGTGCCTCTCAGTAGTTTGGTGATCAAGGATAATCCTGAGAGACCTGTTTTGGAAAATGCCATCCACATCCAGAAGAAAAAACTAAGGAGTCTGAATGCAGAACAAAATATACCATATTCACTTTTTTAAAACTTCTTTTATGGTTTTTCTTTCTTTCTCATGGTTTTCCCCCCCTTAGTTCTAATTCTTCTTTCACAACATGCTTTTTTTTTTTTTAGGTTTTTACAAGGAGTTACGTGGCTTGCCCAAGGCCACACAACTAGGTAATTATTAAGTGTCTGAGGCTGGATTTGAACTCAGGTACTCCTGACTCCAGGGCCAGTGTTCTATCCACTGCACCACCTAGCCACCCCCACAACATGCTTTTTATGAACATAGGTTAAACATGAATGTACATGTACAATCTCTATTAGATTGTTTGCTGCCATTAAGCAGGGGACAGGAAGAAATGGTGTTAGAAAAATGTGGAACTCAAAAGTTTGCGAAAGGATGAATACTGAAAACTATTTTTGTGTATAATTGGAAAAAGCAAAAAAAAGTATTTAAAAAAATGAACTTGCTGGAACAAATGCTGTGTCCTGTTTGAATAAACCAAGTTGTTTGGGGAAGGGAGGGAGAGGGATAGATTTGCCTATAGGTATTGAGGAGAAATTATTCTAGTAATTATAATGATAATAGTGATTAATAATAATCACTAGCATTTATGTTACACTGTTTTGCAAAGCATGTTATCTCATCTGATGCAGGTAGGTAGTTGCTATGGTGGCTCAGTGGATAGAACACTGGCCTTAGAGTGAGGAAGACAGGCCTCAGACACTTGATGCTTACTAGCTGTGTGACCTTGGGCAAACCCTGATTGCCTCGAATCCAGGGCCATCTCCAGTCATCCTGATTCATATTTCACCACTGGATTTTAGATGGTTCTGGGGGGAGAAAGTGAGGCTGGTGACTTAGTACAACATTCCCTCACTCAAATCCAATTCAGTTGTGATGCTTGTCATGGCATCATCTCCCTGATGTCATGGTCTTCTTCAAGAATGAAGGACATAAGGGGAAGCTAGGTGGCGTAGTGGATAAAGCACCGGCCTTGGAGTCAGGAGTACCTGGGTTCAAATCCAGTCTCACACACTTAATAATTACCTAGCTGTGTGGCCTTGTGGGCAAGCCACTTAACCCCATCTGCCTTGCAAAAAAAAAAAAAAACCTAAAAAAAAAATGAAGGACATACAGGGGCAGCTAGGTGGTGCAGTGGCTAGAGCACCGGCCCTGGAGTCAGGAGTACCTGAGTTCAAATCTGGCCTCAGACACTTAATAATTACCTAGCTGTGTGGCCTTGGGCAAACCACTTAACCCCATTGCCTAGCAAAAAGAGAGAGAGAGAGAGAGAGAAAATGAAGGACATATATTATTATTATTATTATTGTGCATTTGACAAATGAGACAACTGAAACAAGTTAAATGACTTGCCCAGGGTCACTTAGCTAAGTGCCTGAGGTAGAATTCAAACTCAAACTTCCTGAATCAAGACCATTGATATAAATCGATTGATAATAATTGATATCTACTATATCACTTAGTACATCTGAGTGTACTTCTTTTCTTGCTATATCTTTGCAATCTTGGAAAAGTAAATTGATAGTGATTGGTTATAACTAACTGAACTCTAGGACTCTGAGGAAAGTTATAACCAACCTCACTCAAGTGGGAGTTTAGAGTTTAGAGTCAATCACTATAACTCTATTTCTATATCAATATCTATATGAATGTATATATGTGTGTGTTTATATGTGTGTATAATTTCTCAATGCATGTTTCTTCTAAGTAGAGATTGCTTTCACGTTTGTCTTTGTAAAGAATAACTTGATAAATACTTGTTAATAACATGAAGTTATTACACTTTTCTAGGGTAGGTGAGGCATAGATCCAGGTGCCACAAATGCCACTGTGAGGTTGCAACAATGCCTTCTGTTTAAAGGGTGGCCTCTCCCAGCCAAAATATGAAGAGGAAGTTTGTTGATCAGATAAATTCCCCCTCTCCTGGAAGAAAATACATTTGGGGACTGCATAAGGGATTCAGCATACATATTGTGACCACATTCTTGAAACAAGACTGATTCAGCTGGTAGGAAAAAGAGTTACCACAACCGTGGGATTTAGAGGAAGATAAAAAATTCATTCTCAGAACTGCCTTGACAATGGTTTAAACATTAAGGAAATGCCTAGTTTGCAATACAGCACAAATGCCGTTTTTATTTTCAGAGAATTTTGCACACTCTATTCTTGCCTTGCTCATTAGATTCAGAGGCTCTATTTCACCTTGTATCACTAACAAAAATACTTAAAATTCCTGAAATACTTTGTTTCCCCTGAAGTACTTCTATCCCTGTGGAATATGCCTTCATCTTTGAATTGTGTCCTCATCAAAGTCATGCATATGGAGAGATGAAATGCTAAATATTTCTCATTTAGTATTCCAACTTTTTTTAAAACATAGTTAGAAATGTGGTTCAGTGGGAATAGTGCTGAATCTGGGGTCAAATGTGAGTTCAGACTATGCCTCAGTTTTCTCAAATGCAACATGAAGGGGTTGGTTTGAGAAGCATCCCAGTGTAATAAATGGAAAGAGGCAACTTGTGTTCAAATTCTGCCTGGCCTCTTAATAACTGTGAGCTAAGCTCTATCTTTCTCAGTTTTCTCAAATGTTGAAATGGGGACTAGGTTTGTTATGAGGACGAAATGAAATAATGTTTGTAAAGTGCTAAACACAGCTTATTCTATCTTTATTCTGTCACTTAACCTCTCTTGATGTCAGTTTTTTCATCTTAAAAAAATGACCTCTAAGGTCTTCTTTCAACTCCAATTCTGTTATTCCATGATCCCCTGTCTGTCTCAAAATCAATGATCTTATGCTCCCTTTGGGGGGTGGGAATTCTCTTGTTGATGTTTCATTTTCATTTTTTTTGTACTTTCATCTATCAGAGAGACAAACAAGGTAGTTTATCAGAAAGAAAAAGAGAATGGTATTTTCTGAACTGAATTCTACAAATACTTGTGTTCAACAGGATGTAGTATTTTTTGATGTAAAATATTAAATATCTAGTTATGCACATAAAAATCCATTTGAGCAGTGTAGTCAAATTTCAGTAGATGTGAGGACCACTAATCCTTACATAAGGAACCCTACAGGCCACATATTTATTGACTTCGTTTTAAAATATAATGTTTGTATACCATGAAAACAATAAAGACTAACAGACTGCCTTCTGTGGGGGGTTAGGGGAGGGAAGCAAAAATAGAGGGGAAAATTGTAAAACTCAAAATAAATAAATTTTTTTTTAAAGAAAAACAAAATAAAATGCAATATTTCCTCTGTTTAATTGTATCTGTGTTTATTTTATAAAATATTTCCCAATTATAATTCAACTTGGTTCCAGTCATAGTCAGTAGTGCTATGGGTTACTTATTTGACATCTCTGATTTTGAGTATTTGCTGAAGAAAGTAGACAAGTTCAGGGGAGATTGGAAGAGAGGGTCTTTCTAGTTCTCTTCAAGTTCTTGAAAGACTCACGAAGAGGAGTTAATCTTGCTCTGCATGACCTTGGAGGACACACCTAGGAGCAAAGGGAGTGATAAAGAGACAAATGGAGGCTTGTTGTCAGAGGAAAAATATATCTTATCTATAAATTTTCCCCCAATTTTCTGCTTTCCTTCTGAATAAAATCAATAAAAAAGAAAAATACATCCTAGCAATCAGAGCCAGATTGGAATAGGAGACTTGAAGAGGCAGTGCTTTCTCCTTCATGGAGGGTCTGCAAGCAAGAAGTAAATAACTGGACATTTTTTCCTGGTTATGGTAGATGACACAATTCCCTCCAAGTTTGAAATTCTGTGATTATGTAAATTCTGTAATTATAGTAATTTTTCAATATAAAATAGACTTAATTTCTTCTATTTTTGGTTCAAAATATTCCTGACACCTTGATATCTTGGGGCAAGAGTGTGGTGTGAAATATCTCCAGATATCCCAGAATAGTATTTGCAGGGTGAATTATCACTTTATTTAAGGAGGCAAAATGTAGTGGAAAGATTATGGGAGTTGGAATATCAATCATAAGATCAGAGATCTCATTCAGCACTGGTAATTCTGGGATATAAAGAAAGAAAAGAGGCAGCACTTGCCATCAAGGAATTTATATTCTAATAGGGAAGATTTGCAGATAATTAGGTACATAGAAAATACAGAAAAAGAGGGAGAGAGTAGAAGAAAAGAAATCTCAGAGAAGCCTAATAGAGAAGGTCTCCTCAAAAAGGCAAGGTTTGAGCTGAATCTTAAAGGAAGTCTGGGAATCTAAGAAACATGGAGGAGGAGGAGGAAGAAGAGGAAGAGGAGGGAGGAGAACACCAGGTGTGGAATCTAGCCAAGGCAAAGGCTTTGAGGGAAGAGATGGAGGGTCATGAGCAAGGAGCAGCAAGTAGCCCAGTAGAGTTTATACAATGGGGAGTTGACTGTAAAAAACCTGGAAAGATAAGAATAGATTGGATTGGAAAAATGCCTAAGAGAGGACTTTATATTTGATCCTGATTAGGACATGACATAGTCAAACTTAACTTTTAGAAAATTTTACTTTGGCAGCTATTTAGTGAATAGATTGGAGTAGAGAGGGATCTGAGTCTGAGAGATCAATTAGAAAACTATTCTAATAGTAATTAGGGTGATAGCTTTGTTTCTTGTTGAGAAGGGACTTATATATATATTATATATGCATCCATATATATATATATATATATATATAGGAGATATTGTAAAAGTAAAAACATTTTATCCTTCATTTTACAGATAAGGAAACTAAGACCTAGGGAGGTTAAGTGAGTTGCCCAAGGGCATATGATTCAATGATAGAGATAGGATTTGAATTAATGTTCCTAGAACCAGTAGTCTTCCCACTGTATCATCCACCTCTAATTCTTAGTTATGTAATTATATATATATACATATATATACATATATATGAGTTTCATTTTCTGCAAAGAGAGAATGATACTACTTAACTTAATAACTTACCTTATAGTCATTGAAAGGAAAACTCTTTATATATTTTAAGATTTCATGTAAACATGAATTATTATTTCAAGTACCAAAGGGTTCCATGGACAAATAAATTCAAGAAATATTGCCCCAAGTTCTTCAACTCTGAAGGGACTGTGTGTTGTGTCCAACTCTTCATGACCCCATTTGGAGTTTTCTTGGCAGAGATACTGGAGTGGTTTATCAATTCCTACTCCAGAACATTTTACAGATGAGGAAACTGAGGCAAACAAAGATAAGAGCCTTTCCCAGGGTCACACAGCTAGTAAATGTCTGAGGAACACATGTGAATACAGATCTTCCTGACTCAGAATCCAGCACTCTATCATCTAGCTGCCTCAAGCAGGCAAGGGGATATTTTAGTTAAGTCTCTCTATCCTGTTATTAATTTTTTGATTTTCAAAACTAAGAAAATTTTCACTCCTCATTTAAAAATACAGGTAAGATATAGAAGAATCATATAACCCCCTGTCTCCATTCATCTTTCATGTCAGAAAATTCAACATATAACTAATAAGTTTTACCATTCAGTTATTTGCCATGCCATCTACCCACAGGGTTGCTTGCTCAAATCATCCAAAACCTAAAGCTTCAGCTACCCATGCTTGCTTTCAATGTGGTTACAGCTGTCAAAGATCTTGAGATTTTAAGGTTGCAACATCAATCATCTTGCAGAAGAGTCAGTCCCTTTGGTTAGACTCAGTAATTAAGGTCAAGTCTTGGTCTCAAGGTGGAAGTTGCTAATTCTACACTTGGATATTGGGGTTGTTGGGGTGGAAAGGGTGCAGTTCTTGTTCCACACTAATTATAGAATGTCCTTTTGATTTCTTTCCATTGGAAGGGACCTCTCACAACCCAACATTTGTTGTCTGACTCTCTTAAACCAACAACATGGCTTACTATAATGGAGCATGAAGTCTCAGGACTCTTTTTCAGGAGCATCTGAGTATAGAAAGAGCATATTTTGGGCAATGTGAGCAAGACTGTAGCAAGAAGAGGAATTACCCCACCTTGGTTCTTAATGCTGTTGGGCAGGGGCTCCTCCCTTCCTCTTGGCAGACTTGTTGGTTGCTATTTATTCAAGTTGCTGCCTTTGCTGCCAAATGGACTGAGAAAAGTCTAGCTCACAAACTTCCCAGAGGTATGCTACAACTAGAAGGGACCTAAGAAGTCTTCTAGACCAGGCCCTTCATTTTATATATTTGATTTTACATTTAAAAAAATCATGATTGCCAGATCTTCAGGAGTAACTTGTAAACTTGGAGAAGCTGGGTGGCCAGCTTATATTTACCAGTATCGTGATTTGTTAGAATGTGCAACTATTCATTGAGAGTAGAGTGTAATGATTCATGCTTCAGGGTACCAGTTAGCATGGTTTATAGGTTCAGGTTCTATCTGTTGTAACAAATTTGAATACATTTACAAAGGCAAAATGATGGACTTGACTGTGTTGAATATATTCCTGAGATATGTTAAATGGTTCTGAGTTAGTCTCCACATTTTTTCAAGCTCTTTTGTTTTGTATTTGTCTCAAAGAACCAGGTGGCCCCTAGGTTCTTTAATTTGCCAACATAATTATAAGTGAAGTATTTTGTTTTTCCTCTGAACTAACTTCATCTGTGAGAATGGCTTATATCCCTCTCTTTGCGCATATGTGTACTTAATCTCAACCATATCAAGCGATTTTGTGGGCGGATGGCATCATTTCACTAGATTGCAGCGTCTTTTAGTATGATACAGGATACCAGAGAGAAGTTTTCTAATCAGCTCCTTTCACAGACGTCAAAAGGGTTGACTGTTTGCTATGTGGCAAGTCTAGTAAAAATATGTCTGTCTATATCCCAGAATTATGCAACTTTAGACTTAGAAGAGACCTTATAATAATAACTGACATTTGTATGCTCATTTTCAAACCTATTAAGCTCTTTATATGCATAATTTAATTTAAAACATACAATCCTGTGAAGTAGATAATATATGAATTGTCTTCATTTTATAGAAAAGGAAACTAAGAGTCAAATAACTGATTTGCCTGTGGCAAAGAGCTAATAAATATCAGTTATTTATGGTTTAAAACCAAGTCTACCCAACTCCCAAGTCCAACATTGCTACCTCTTTGTCATGCTATCTCATGACACTAATCTAAAGCCCCTCATTTTACTGAGGAAATTGAGACCCAGAGAATCACAGAGGTCACAGAGCAACTAAGTCTAACATGTAAAAATGTTCTAATTTAAAGTGACTAGTATTGACTAAATCAGAAAAATTAAGTACTCTTTAAGAGAGTCAGCATGGCTTAGTGGATAGTGTACTGGCCTAAAAGTTGGGAAGACTTGGGTTTGAGACATGCTTCTAAAATATTCTAGTCATGTGGTTCCCCCTTTAATCAATAATTGAAACTTTTAGTTCTCTAGAAAGTATTGATTTGCTTTAGTAAAAGGAATCTTGAACCAATAAAATTACAGGTCCTGTCTCTATTCAATATTATTGGTATTCCATCCAGAGAAAGAATTAATGGTGTCTGAATATAGATTGAAGCATATTATTGTCATTTTTATTTTTTCCATAGTTTTTTCCTTCTGTTTCTTCTTTTACAACATGACTTATATGAAAATACATTTTACATGATTGCATATATATAAGCTATATTAAATTGCTTACTATGCTTACACAGAAGGGAGAGGGCAAGAGAAGCTGGGAGGAAGAAAATTTGAAACTCAAAATTTTACAAAAAATGAATGGTAAAAATTGTCATTGTTTTTACATGTAATTGGAAAAAATACTAAAAAAAGGGGAAAAAAATTATTAGTGTTCTAGGTTCTCATTTAGCCTCAATTCAGCCTTATTAGAAATTCCAAGTTTTCTCCAAGACCTAGCTCAACTGCCCCCTCTTCTATAGGAGACTTCCCAGTCCTCTGTGCTGCTAAGAGTTCCCCCAACTCCAACATACATGTTTTTTTTTGTTCTGAACTTAACAAACACAACTAAAATGAGCACTTCCACATACCTAGAAGAGACAGATTTGTTTATAAAACTGTGAATTTCCATAATATGCAATTTCATTTTTTCAAGTATATAACAATTTAAACATGTTACTTTAAAAGCAGTTCTGCTTGTTTGTAATTTCTTCTGGTCTTCCTTGTTTTCTTCTGTGCATTTCAAAAGCATGTTCCAATGACCCTCTTTTCTATTCTTTTTTCTCTTTCTTTTTCAGGGAGAACATTATCTCTGCTTCCCTTTTCCTTCCCTATTTTTCCCTTCCTCTCCCATTAAGAAAAACAAAACCTTTGCAACAAATACACATAGTCAAGCAAAACAAATTCTCACATTGTGTCCAAAAATATGTCATATTCTGAAACCTGAGTCCATTACCTCTCTGTCAGGAGGTAGATAACATGCTTCATCCTTTGGAATCATAGCTGGTCACTGCCTTGAGCAGAATTCTTAAGTCTTTTAGAGTTTTTTGCCTTTGTGAGGTCCTTCTTACTGTATAATTTGTTCTCCTGGTTCAGCTCACTTTACTCAGAATCAGTTTATAGAAGCCGTCCATGTGTCTCCAAAACTAACCCCTCATCACTTCTTATGGCTCACCAAAATTCTATCACATGAAACTACCCTAATTTATTCAACCATCCCCAGACCAATGAGCACTCTTTACATTCAGCCTTTTCCTATAACAAAGAGAACTACTATATATAAATACTTCTGCACATTTTCCTCTTTCTTTGACAATTCTAGTAGTGTTATTGATGAGTCAAATGGTGTACACAGTCTAGCAACATTTGATCAATCTTTCAAATTGCTTCCTAGGATGTCCTTGTATGTATTTTGTATATTTCTATGTAGAGAATGTAAACTCCCTGAGGACAAGGACCGTTTCACTTTTACCATTGAATCATCATGTTCTAACACAATGTCTATCACAAATAGTAACTTAATAACTAGTAGAAGTTAGGTGGCACAATGGATAGAGTGGTGGAGCTAGAGTTCAGAAGACCTGAGTTCAAATCTAGCCCTAGATTTCCTAGTTGTGTAATTGTGAAAACTTACTTAACTTTTATCTGCCTCAGTTTCCTCATCTACAAAATTTAGTTTTTGTTTGTTTGTTTTGCAAAGCAGTGGGGCTAAGTGGCTTGCCCAAGGCCACACAGCTAGGTAATTATTAAGTGTCTGAGGACGGATTTGAACTCAGGTACTCCTGACTTCAGGGCCAATTCTCTATCACTGCGCTACCTAGCCGCCCCTAAAATTTAGATAACATTGACACCCACCTCCCAGGGTTGTGGTGAGGAAAAAGTGAGAAATTATCTATAGGCGCTTTGTAAACCTTAAAGCACTAACACTAGCTATTATTATATAAATCATAGCTATTATTATTAATACTTATTGACTGATTAATCCTTGATCACATTAACATAGGTACTCCCTCCATCATTGCAGACTGAAACTTGTATAGGTTCTAGGTTTTTACCCATAGATTCTTCAATAATATCCATACAATTTGCTTATATTTAAAATAAAAAAAAAACTTCTTCTCAAGTGGGAAAGCTTCTTTTATTTACAAAATCAACAAAGTAAATCACTGCATATCTCACAAAAACTTTCTATTAGTTTTTTTTTGTTGAAATTACATTACTAATATATCTTTCCTATGTTTCACTTGGTTCTGCTCCAGGTGTCCATTCAGTCACCTACCTAACAAGTGGATAGGTTAACAGACATAAGTTATAACATGCATCAAAATAATATACATATAAAATAATTCACCATTGACAAGACATTAAGAGAACATAGAAGAGGACAAGTGCAACTTTGCTTCCCACCTCATTGTGCTGAATACAAAAAAAGAATTTAAATCTGAAGTCAAAAAAACTTGTGTTCAAATCCAAATTCTTCTGTTTGTCATATTTTTTATCTTAACAATTAAGCCAGAAAGGAGTTTAAAGAGATTTTTAGTCCAACTTCCTCATTTTACAGGTGAAGAAACAACCCAGAAAGAGGGTTTTTTCCCCCCTTCCTATATTAGCATCAAGAACACATTCATTCTCTTTCATTAAAAATAAGGACTGGCAGAATCAAATTAAAAGGCTTTACAATTTTTAAAAAAAAATTACAATGCAAAGGAAACCAATCATTTTAAGATATAATTAACAAATTGATTTAATAACCACTTTTTCAGTACTTCAAGGATCTATTATCTACCCATTCATAAAGGTTTCATGACTTTTGGTGGCCCCCAAAATATCATATGGAGATTAACCCTTTCACAAAGAAACCTTCCAACTTGAGATAGATTGATTCTTGGAAAACACACACACACACACACACACAATCCCATTGCTGTTCTTTCCAATTTAGGAAGATCTGATATAACTTCCAAGACCCTAAAGTCACCTTTGGTTACACTATAACTGAAGAACAACAATTAAAAAAATGATCATATATGAAAGTGTCCCAAAGCCTTAAAAGCATTTGGGACTGACTGGTATAATCTGTTCTGATAGTAAAGTAAATTGAGTTTTCAAAGAACAACCTCTTCCCTTATTCCCAGCCCTTTTTTTTTTAACTCAACTAATTTGTGGGAAAAATCTGTGTTGTGATAAGCCATTGGGCTTTACAACTTGTAAGCTTCTCATTAAAGACTGCTGATTAGAAAATCTAATGTTACTTTTAACCTATAAAACATTACAGTTTTGTCTCCATAAGGACTTTTTTGCTTTTAGCACTGCTCTGCTTTGAAAACCAACCATTTTGCTAAAACTAGAGGAATTATGCAGATAAGCAGATACCAAGCTAAGGTGCAAAACATTACCTCCAGATTCTGCCTGTTACATTCTCTAGTCATGCTTCTGAGGCTCAGGGTAAAGAGATCATGATTTGAATAGGTGTGGTCCATCTCAAATGGCATCACCTTGGTCACATTAGCAGGCCTTACTAATGGTGAGGTCCTGAAATAAATAGAATATATGCTTTACCCATCCCAGAACTATAGAAGCTACACAGATAATCTAGTGGCAATATTTTGGTCAGTTGGGCTACCTTCCAGCTATGTCTTATTACCACTGCAAGTTGGATGTGAACTCTATAACAGGAAGAATAAAGCTAAGAATTTCTCCTGAATTAGCATAATCAATCTTAAATTGGATAAAACTTCAACAAACAACTAGTTTAACTATCCTTTTACAGATGAGGAAACTGAGACCCAGAGATTTGCCCAAGGTCACATATTTAGTAAAGACCAAAAATAGTATTTGAATCCAGATCCTCTGATTCCAGAACCAATGGAGACATTCTTCTGTAATGTGACACTTTTAATTATTACCATGAAATTCAAGATGATGATGCAAGTATTTTTAGAGTGAAAATATATATATATAGTTATGATAAATCCTCAAGAAATATAACTATATTCATAGCATCTATGCCCTAAATGAGACAAAATTCTTAGCACATTATTAGGACTTCCATAACGGTCATTGCTAGGATATATATATTTATATGTATAAGTATATAAAATAAATAATAAATAGAGTAATATATATATATATGTATATATATATATATATATATATATATAAAAGTATAAAATACTTTTTTACAATGTAGAATCCTCTAAGCAAAGTGAAAATTTAGTAGACACTCAAGTATCTTTACCCTTCGATTTTAGCTAGGAAAATTGAAATTCAAGGAGGGTTAAGAGTTTTGCTTGCTAAAGGTTACCCAGCCCTTAAAATACCAAAGCCAGAACTAAAATCTTTGCTTCCTCCTTTCTAGACCAGGGCTCTGCTTCCAGGTAAATCAGGGGAATACCACAGCTAAACTTTGCCAGCTTCTCAACTTCAGCCAGGACCAGCACTGTAGCAAACTAGAGCTAAATGTTATCTATATGGAGTCCCTGTGAAACAAACCCCAGTAAAATGTGTGCTATCACTTTTTTTTGTATCAGGGAAGGAAATTATAGGGCTTTCTTCCTCAATTTTGAATCTACTTCCTTCCTGCTTCATGATAATGTTATTCTAAAGCTTATGAGTTCTTTAAAGTAAATTTCTATATAAATATAGTGAGAATATACAAAACAAATATTGATATCAATATGTGTATTTGTTTTTTAATAACAATGCTTAAATTGGTCAATATGTAAGTAATTTCTCCTTTCAGAAGAAAAACAGGCACCAAATCTCCTTAGTTTTCAGTTCCAGTTTGTTGTTTTATTTTACTGAAAGGAGTATCTTTTTTCAGGTACAGATTATTATTCATTCAACAAATATTAAGTACCACCTCTGTTTCAGATACTATGCAAGGTCTCAGGAGAATAAGAATAATAAAATTATATCTGCCCTCAAAAAGAGTACATTAAATTAGAATTAAGACATATCCAGAATACAAAGGAAATGTTAAATAATTTTAGAAGTGGAGAAAAGAGCAAATTGAGGAGTAGGGGTAGTTGGAGATTTAGTAAATCCTTCCAAAAGAAGGAAGGAAAAAATTCTTTCCAGTTATCATCCTTATTAGAATGCATTTTATTATACACTCAAGCATATACACACAAAGACATATAATAACTCAGAAGCATCATGGTATAATAGACAGAAAGAAGGCTAACTTTGGGACAAGGAAGGCTTCTGTTCAAATCCTATATAAGTGCACTTTCTGGGTAACCATGGACAAATCACTGAAGCTCTCTCAGGGCTGAATAAAGTCAAAGAGCTGCTGATCTGTGGTGAAAGTTTCCATTGACAACTAAGAAATCACAGGTCCAGACCCCACCCTTAAAAAGTATGTATATATATATATATATATATACACACATATATATATATATATATATACATATATATATGAGTTTATGTGTCAGAGCTACATTTTCAGTATCACAGGGATAAGAATCATAGCATTAGGGAGATACATTTGCAATTTTATTAAAATAGCTCATAGGATCATAAGATTATAGTTTCTTCTCATTTTACAGATGAGAAAAACTCAAATCTCATTTTACAGATGAGAAAAACTGAGACTTGGCAAGGTTTAGTGATTTGATCAAAGTCACACAGGTGATATCAGGGACAGAACTAGAATTCATATCTTCTGATTCCTAATTTAGTACTCTTTCCATTGTACCACATATATATGTTTCTGTATGTATGTATTATATATGAATGGATGAATGAAAAAGCATAAATTCACAGAGGTGTACTGGTAAATGTTTAACAACCAGTTCTCCAAAATATATATATATATACAGGATACACTTTTAAGAAAAATTTGCATTATTGGTATTTTCTCCAAAGAAATATTTCTAGGACACACTTTTTTTTTAAGTTTTTGCAAGGCAATGGGGTTAAGTGGCTTGCCCAAGGCCACACAGCAAGGTAATTAGTAAGTGTCTGAGGCTGGATTTGAACTCAGGTACTACTGACTCCAGGGCCGGTGCTCCATCCACTGCACCACCTAGCTACCCCATAGAACACACTTTTAAGGATTATTTTCATTATTAGTATTTTCCTCCCAAAAAATGTATATGGGACATATTTTTAAGAATAATCTGCATTATTAGTATTTTCTCCAGTAATTAAATAATAAATCAAGCCCGATTTATAGATTTTGTTGCTTTTCATGATGTAAATGCTCACAATAAAAATCTATCAGTTCTCTTCAGTTAAAGTTGGCTCCAACACATTCCTGAATATGTTTATACACACATACTCACATATCCACAAACATATATACATAGATGCATGTATAATTGGGTCTAAGATTTTATTGGTGTAAAATTCCCAGTAAGGAAACTTCCTAGTCTCTGTTTCTCAGTATCTCCATCTTTCTATTCCCTTTTCCTTCCTTTCTCCAAATTAATATCAAACAGATATCAGTGGTGGAATTCAGCAGAACCAATACATAATTTTAAGTTTAGTTTGGTGAACCTGTTGTTACAATGGCACCTGTAGGGGCTGCTAGGTGCTGCAGTGAATAGAGCACCGGCCCTGGAGTCAAGAGTACCTGAGTTCAAATCCGGCCTCAGACACTTGATTACCTAGCTGTGTGGACTTGGGCAAGCCACTTAAACCCATTTCCTTACAAAAAAGAAATGGCACCTGTAATCAGGTTCTCTCTAAGGTGGGTGATTGGGCAGCTGCCCAATGTGGAAATCACAAATTTACATTCCTTACTCTTTTTTACTGGTCATCTGCGCAACAATGTTTTCTAAGTGCCCATAGTAATGTTCATAGGAGAGAAAAAATTGACAGAACTATGCTTGTAATATTTATTTATTCATTTCTGAAACTCCATTAAATCTTTGATGAAATGCTACATTTTAATTCACTTATTTTTGTTATTTCAATAAGCAAACATATAACATAAAAAGAAAAAGTGCCAAACAACCAGGGGGTGATAAGGTGTCATTTGTTTCTGCTTTGTGTTACCCTCAAAATTGCCCCGAGGTATTATGAGTGTGCTGGTGTTCCCTGAACTGTGAAACTGGGACACAATGAACCAATAGGAATATAGATTTCAAGGGTTATCTTATCGCCCATTTTAGAAGCCATGGAAGTGGTAGGGGGCAGATAGACTAGGTAGAATGAGTTTTGTTTCTGTGTATGTTCCAACACTGGTTGCTCTCATCATGTAGTTGCTTTTGCTTACTGTGAATAATATAACATAATCTAGTTTTGTGTATATCTCTTATTGTTCTTATTTGAGTATTAAATGCATGTAGTATAAAACTACCTTTCAGTATCTTTTTTATACTTAAAATGATGATGAGGGCAGAGAACAGGTTAATTTATTTGTCTGCATAAGAAAAAGAACTTGAGTAAGTAATCAGTGGTTTTACAGAGGAAGATTGATTTGGAGACAGAAAGGAAGAGGAATGGAAAAAAGGGGATGCTGAGAAAGAGACTGGGAAGTTTCTTCACTGGGAATTCTGTTCCTTGCCCAACATTCTCAATCACTTTTTAGTCACAACTTTGCTTAAAAAAATAATTATGATTATAGCCAGCCTGGTTGTTAGTTTGCTGCATTATCATTTGCTAAATATATTCTAATGTGTTGTTTGCTTCAGAACACAGGGCCAAGACCTTGGTGTGACTCTCTCCCCCCACCTTAGGAATTTCACAAATAAATCATGAAATGGAAAACAATTAAAATAACCATCAGTTCTGGAATCCAGAAAGAATTTACCTACATGAATCTGTACTAAGTTACTTAAGAGTCAATATTTTCCTTTTACCTTTCCTACCCTACTTTTTCTTATTAAAACAAAAATAGCATGATATATAAAAGAACCCAATGAAATCTTAATTACTTTTTATCACATGAATGATTTTTTCTCTTTATTAGTCAGTCACTGAACTAGACTTACCTTAATAAATTCTTCCTGCTAAAAGTCCTCATAAATGGCAGAGGTCCACATTCTTTATTCCTTTCTCCTTAGAAAAATAAAGTGTTTTGTATCTGGTATCTAATTTTATCCTCACAGCAACCCTTGGAGGTAGGTGCTATTATTATCCCATTGTAAAGATGAGGAAACTGAGGCAAACAAAAGTTAAGTGACTTGCCCAGGGTCACACAATCTTCCTGGCTCCAGGTCTGCCACTCTTTTCATTGTACCATCTAGCTATCTCAGTTCTGTGTGAGAGATGATTTTTTAAAATACGCTTTCATCTTCTCTTTGCAAAGATTGGGATTAATGGATGAAGGATATTACCAGTAATATTAAACTCATTCTGAATTAATTTTTTGCTGGAATAGATTTTATTCTTATTTTTCTGTTAAAAGGAATAGCTCTGGGGCAGCTAGGTGGCACAGTAGATACAGCACTAGCCCTGGAGTCAAGAGTACCTGAGTTCAAATCTGGCCTCAGACATTTAATAATTACCTAGTTGTGTGGCCTTGGGCAAGCCATTTAACACCATTGCCTTGCAAAAACCCTAAAAAAAAAAAAAAAAAAAAGGAATAGCTCTCTAGAAGGGGAATAAAAAGTGCTATATTTGAATATGAATTAAATAGGGATGGAGACTAGATCTGAAAGTTCACCGATAGTGAATTGACAAGTGAGAAGAGTCCCTGCAGCAGGTTCTGGCTTTCTCTGCCTCTTATAATCTTAGAATTGGCTAGAGCTCTGATAGATTGAGTCACACAGACACAGGTACCAGAGGCAGTGTTTGATCTCTGATCTTTCTGGCTCCAAGTCCTACAATAATACCACACTCCTTCTTTTAGAGATAAAGGAGATGTTAAATTTTTTAAGATATCAGTACAAATTTAAAAAATTAAGGGAAAAGTCCACATGCAGACATAATATAATGTAATGTAAGGTCCTTAAATATGGGTTGTTCTTGTTTTTATCTTTATTCATACTTAGTAGGCACTTAAATGCTTGATGAACTATAAACAGAATGAATAAAAGTTAAACCTAATGCTGTGTAACAGTAATTGCCAATGCTGGTTCCAGTGAAGAGTAATCACTTCACTGTACAAGCTGGAGACTATGGGTGGAGAAGAATGAAATTGAAAACAGGTCAGATACCTTCGGAGGTATTGCCAATCTAACTTGTTTTTTTTAAAAAACTTTATTAGAAAGGATGATTTCTAGGTGTTTGCGGGGGGGGGGGGGGGGGGGGCGGTTAGGGAGAGTGGAAGGGAAGGACATATCCAGGGATATACTGGTATATTTTTAACAACATACTCCCTCCTCCCTCCAAAAAAGAGAAGTATGCATGAGTCATTTTTAAGTTTAATCCATATCATTAGGATTTTCTCTATTGCTTTTTAAAGTCTAAGCAGTCAACAAAACAATAAATCAAGCCTTTATTTGTAGCATTTGCCGATTTCCAAGGTATAAATTCTCCCACTGAAAATTTAACAGTTACTCTTGGGAGCCTATTTGAGCTGACTCCAGCATATCCCTAGATGTATCAGAATGAATGTGATATAAAAATAAAAGCATTAATAAAAGTAAGATAAAGCTTAAATGCTTCTTGAATTTAATTGACTAAATTGGATATAATAATGTTCTTGTATAAAATAAAAATATATCTTCTGTCATGTAACAACTCACACAAAAATTGAAGTGCGAAAGCTTTAAATGATAGGAATAAAACTTAGGCATGGTCTTCAGTGATCATTTCCTTTTTTGAAAAAAGTTGGAATATGAATATTTTGTTTCTTTGGAAATAGCTATTAAAATCATTTTAGTGTAAATAATATAATTAAGCACTGATCAAACAATATAAAAAAATAATTCAACTAGATAATCTATCTGGACCAAAGCTAATCATAACAAAGAAATCTGTTCAAATGGTCCTGAAATCTCATTTAATATATAAACATGAATGGGCGAAGTTAACATTCCATCTCACTCTAACTGCTTAATCATGTGATCTTGAAAGTGCAATGGGCCAAATGGAAAGCAAATGTCTCAAAATGCCATACACTTAAACTTGGCCATGCTACTCTTTCTAAATCTTGAGTGTTCTTAATTTCAAAGGAAGCCTGTTCTATTTGTTATGCAGTTGAGTATTTATAGGAAATCGCTTTGTCTAGCTCAGCTATCCCTACATTCTGAAACCCTGTAAGATTCAGTCTCCTCCAAACTTATTTCTTTAATCAAGATAAAAATACACTGTCAGGTTTCAAATAGCACTAAACCTAGATGCAGGCAAGTTCAGAAGTATATCACAGGGACCCCTGAATCAACATTAGAGCATCTACCCTTTAAGAATATTTTCGGGAAGTCAAGGAAAAGCTAGTTTGTTTAAAGGTCATGTGCATCTAGATTCTATTTCCGATTTGTGCAATACTCCTTTGATAATCCCAAGGGTGTATGCTGTTTTTACATTTCAATCCAAGTTTCATTTTTTTTTGAAAGGCATAACATGTCCAAGCTTTCTCTGTAACCTTTGCCTTTTGTTTAATGTTGTTAATTATACTCTTGTGCAGTCTCGTAAATGCAAGCCCCATCGGCCAAGATTCAAGGAAGATTTTAAAGGGGGGCCTATTTATCAAAAGAGAAAATGAGGAAAGCGAAGGAGCATATTGGATATATAAACTGTTCTTCCTGAAAAGATAAATGATTTGGTAATGAATAGATCCTCTAGGCCATAAAAAATCCATTTATTTTCTTTTGAATTTGAATAGAAGAGATTTGCATTTTCCTGCACAGTTACACTAAAATTAAAATGCAGAACATGAGGCCAGCAGGCAGTCAAACTAAATAATAACCAGTGTATACTGTATTATTCAAAAAAAAAGCAAAATTAATAGAAATAGAATCAGAAGCATTATAGTTGAGGAAAAGTACATAGTCACCAAAACAGCATCTAGAGAGCCAAATGCAACATCTATGCAATTTAAACTACTGCAGATCAGCTGTTCAGGGTTTTGTAGCAAAAAGTTCAATGGGAGGAAAAAAAAACCCTCACATAATTTGGAGTGTTTATCTTGCATTTAATTGACAATAGTCTAACATGTCTAAAATATCTTTAATTCTAGCAGAAAAAATTCCCTGTTCCTTTTGATGCTTAATTATAATGAAAAGAATTTAGTCACTTACTACTTTATTGAATTCTTATTCCCTAAAAAGAAAGGGGGGGAGACTTCTTTTTTGCAAACTGAATTCCTTACAAGGAAAAAAAATTAAAGCTGTGCCTACTAATCACCAGGACAACAAGGAAACATTTTTATTTTACTTGATACCAAATGTGAATAAATAAAATTTAATTGAGAAGTTTCACTTTACTTGATTTCACAAACCAACAAATTCATGTCATTTTTAAAATCCCACCAGTACAGAGTGCTTCAGTCTAACTCAGATACAAATGAGGTCTAGTTTTTATCTTTTCTGACTCAAAGAAATCTATTTATTATACATGAAGTTGCAATGGTAGAATGGAAGACTTGTATTTGAGGTACAGCTCACCACTTCCTGCTTTGTGATCATGGGCAAGTTTTCTTCACTTCCAAATAAACATTTTGGATCAAACAAGATCTTCTATCTTGAGCTGAAAGGAACCTCAGAGGCCATCTAGTCCAAAGCCCTCATTTTACAAAGGAAGAAACTGAGGTTCAGAAAGGGAAAACAACTTGTCTAGCATCAAACAGAGAGTGAGGTGTAGTGTTAGTATATTCCAAATGGGGTTTTCTGACTCTCAACCCAGGGCTCTTTCTACCACACAGTAGCTTGATATTTCCTATGGCTTCTTCCACCTTATAATTCTGAAATTCTATGATTCTTAATAAGTTTAACCCCTCTGGGTTCAAGTATTGCCTCTAACAGATACTGACTTTGTAATCCTGGGCAAGTCACTGACTCTATATCCATGACATCTTGCTTCCTTTATATGTGAAATAAAAGCCATATATGGATCAACACAGTGAATTCTTAAAAATCATAATAACTGGGGTGGCTAGGTGGTGCAGTGGATAAAGCACCGGCCCTGAAGTCAAGAGTACCTGGGTTCAAATCCAGTCTCAGACACTTAATAATTACCTAGCTGTGTGGTCTTGGGCAAGCCACTTAACCCCATTTGCCTTGCAAAAACCTAAAAAAAAATCATAATAACTTACTTTACACCGGTTCAGAAGAGTTTAAAATCATGCCTCATCCCTATACGGTAGGATCTAGACCCTAAACTCTGGTAGGTCCTACCAGACTGTAATGATATTAAGTATTGCCCAGGATAAACTAGCACCCAAGGACCAGTCTAGCACCTGTGGAGGTATCTTTGCTAGAAGATTGTCCTCCAAGTGACAGATGTTTGTGGCAGTGTCTGTTTTTGTTTGTTCTTCATTCTTGAAGAGGACCATGATATCTCATAAAGAAAAGCAACTAAGAAAGCTTGAGGGACTTTAACCTGCCCAGAATGCCCAGAATGATGATATTCTGAGTCTATAAAATGTGAAGTAAGCTGTTCTGGGTTGGGTCTGACCCAGGACAGTTCCCTGATTTGATATCAGAACAAAATTAGACACAGTTATTGGTCATTTAAGAATTAACAAATCACATGTAATTGGGGAAAAATAACATACTAAATTAAAAAGAAATTTTAAGAATTAACAAAAAGAGAATTTTCCTGTCATAGCAGAAGGATATTCAACAAGAACACCAGAATGAATTCAGCTGAGTCATCTTGACCATCAGCCAAGTATCAGAGAGAACACTTAGAAATCCTCCTGGCTGTTTGCATTCAGGTAACCAGCAAGTGATGTCAATACTTTGAACTTCTTTTCCCCAAAGCCAATCAAGCTTCAAGGATGGGTTCAAAACCTTATAGGGGGGAAAAACCCAACTAGACTTATTTGCATGGAGGAAGGAGAGTTAGAATGTTGCTCCCAGTACATAAGCTTAAAACAAATTTATTTATTGCCGGTGACAAAGGTATACCTATTGATTGACACAAGAAGCAAATGTTGGGCAACAGTATAGCAATCAAGTAGTCATACATGAATATATACAGAAACACAGAGATTGTCCTACTGCTCTTAGTCTCCTTGGTCCTCATCTAAAACTGGTAAAGCCAAAACATATATGGACTAAGTGGTCGCATTTTTAATTGAAGTGTATTTTGTCATGGATGGCCCGGCTTTAGAGGCCACACACTGTAGTAACTAAAGCATTAGATTCAGGAACAGGTGAGCTCAAGTCCACCTCTAATCAATGATAGGTGAAGTAAATATGGGCAGGTCACTTATCTTTTAATGACTCAGGCAACTTCTGAAGCCCCTAACTTACAGAGGAGTTGTGAGACTGCATTGGTAAAGCAAATTTCCTTCTGGAAATATGCATATAATTCACACATTAAAATGTAACAGTGACACAAATATGCATATATATAGTTTTTAGAACTTTAAGTCACATCCAACTCTTTATGACTCGACTTGAGGTTTTCTTGGCAAAAATACAGGAATGGTTCATCATTTCCTTCTTAAACTCATTTTATAAATGAGAAAACTGAGGCAAAGAGGCTTAAATTTGCCCAGGGTTCAACACCACTAAGTATCTGAGGCCAAATTTAAACTCTTGAAATGAATCTTCCTGATTCCAAGCCCAGTGCTTTAACCACTGCACCACCTAACTATATCTAAAACACTTCTCTATGTATATGTGTGTGAGTAGATTTTAACCTTAACACAAAATATTTAAATCCCTGTTTATGTGCAGAACATTGTGCTGGGGACTAGGTAATATTCAAGACATTGTGTGAAACTCCTGTCACCTAGCTAAATATTCCTTATTTATCCAATTAGATATTAGTACTAGAATCTTGAGGGCAGATTTTCACTCTAAATCTTAAACCAATGATCCTATGTCAAGATCCCGGCCCTCAAGGAACTTATGGTCTAGTAATGGGGATAGGACACAAACACAAACTGCTATAATCTGCAGCATTACAGTATAAGTGCTTTAAATGAGGCACTGGACAAAGTACAGGGTTTGGCCTGAGGGAGCCTATTGCTATCAACAATCAAAGGAATCTAGGAAGGTTTCCAGAAGGAGGTGCTATTTGAGTCAGGCATTCAAAACTAAGTAAAAATCCAAAAGGCAAAGGGGGGAGGGAAGAGAAGGCATTCCAGGTATAGAAAACAGTGTGAACATTGGACATGTTTTGGGAGAACAAAAAGTTTTCCTGGA
The DNA here is from genome assembly GCF_037893015.1 of Macrotis lagotis. Taxonomy (NCBI): domain Eukaryota; kingdom Metazoa; phylum Chordata; class Mammalia; order Peramelemorphia; family Peramelidae; genus Macrotis; species Macrotis lagotis. The sequence continues at coordinate 256,665,739 of NC_133658.1, read as the reverse complement.
GGGTAGACTATATCTGAGTCTAATTTTTGGAAGACTCAAAGAGAGAAAAATGTAATAAAAAAAAAGGAGGGACAGTATGATCTTCAGTCTTTCTGCTAGTGTGGGTCACTATTCAAGACAAACCAATAGTAAATTATTAAAATTCAAGAAAATTGAAAAGAAGTACATTCTTTACAATGAAAGACTCTTTCAAGTTAAAGAGATAGGAGGTACATTCCAAACCTTCAGGGAGAGTACAAAGATACTAAAAGAACATTTCAGAACATACCTAAAGATTTCATTCCTTGATAGAAATCAGAACCTGACTAATAAGTTCTGTTAATGTGAGAAAACATAACTATGGTGACATAAAATAATTGCTACTGGGGGAATCTATTAGCTCAATTATTCTAAAAAAATTGTATTTTAGCAAAATTTTTATTGTATTAGATTTAAATTCATTTCAGGATTTAAAAAATAAAGTTACCTGTCATTTGCAGAGTAATTAAATCTATACTAGTATTAGTTATATAGTGTTTGATTCTGTAGGTATTCCTCTATTACATCAAGTATCTGTGATTTCATGAATATGGAAACTATATCTACTGAGGTAAAGAAAAATTCTTACATCTGAATCTTGGGGAGTTGTCCATGAGTCAGAGATAGTAATTAGCTACCTGTGATGTCACAGCTAGTAAAATTCTGAGGAAGGATTTAAATTCAAGTCTTCTTGACTAGAATCAGGACACTATATTTGCCACTATTTCATATGGCCCCCCCTTAATGCAACTTATCACTATTATAACTACTAACCCCCCTCCACACACACACACAGAATCAGAAACAAATAGTTAATGATTGGACTCAATTTCGTTTGTAAATGGTTTGGGTCGAGGAGCTCTGAGTATAACTATCCAGTGCTATAACAAAAACCACCTCACCTCAAACTATTAATTCATAGAAAAAAGAAAGCCCAAAGAATTATGGACAGAATTACCTTTTAGACAAAAGGTATCTGAAGGAGAAAAAATATTGGAAAGAAAAATATTTTCAATAATTTGTTCAAGGCAATTCTCCAGGTGATTACTCTAGATGGTTTTCTAACCTACTTTACAAAAGAATGGACTCTTCCTTATCTAGGAAATAAATACTATGGTGAGATATTCAAGTATAAAATACTCTTTTAAGTGGCATATCTGAAAATGATAGGCTCCAAATGACCTCCTTTAATAGGTGTGTCATCTAATGTTTTTCTTCATGACTATAAGTCATTTGCTGAATCAGAACACTACCATACAAAATACACACTATTCTGTGATGTATACAGTAGTTTTCCTTTCTATTTGAAGTTGATGACACATTATCACTTGGTGACTAAAAAGAGATATGTTGCTGCTGCACTTATTAAAAATTGTACCCTTGTTTGGGGGATCCAGTTACTTGGCAAAGCCTTTAACACTTTGGGATTATCCTTTTTGAGCCTATGTCAACATACCATGACAAAATTTGGTTTAGAATTGAATCATTAAGTATTCTTGTCTGTAAAATCAATGGATTAGAATAAAAGAATATCTATGATTTCTTACATCTCTGACATTTCCAAAGTCCTATTATAGGACCAATATTTGCCAATATTTTCCCACAATTTGGGTTAGGTTCAGATCTTCTTTCCTCCTACAACAGGGATTAATTTTTCCTAAAAGACAAAAAGCTGTCCCCAGGATCTGAGTGACCTTTGCTTCCTTTGGCACAACTTCTTAATCATCTAGGAGCATTAAAAAAAAAAATTCCTAGTTATGGAGTCTTGACTTTTCAGACTTGGTGGGTGCCAGAAACCACATGAGTGACCATACCCTACCTTGATAATCTGATTACCAGATGTGTTCTTATAAGAAGAGACCATGTCCATATGAAAACTGAAACTAAATAATCTGGTTGTGTTAGGATAAAGTAAGTACACTCCCTTATTAAGCTGTTCAAGACTTAGAACTGTCTCCTTTCATTCTAAAACTGAACCTGATTAAGAGAGTACTAGTGTTAGCTCCCTTTCTAATAGGTTTCTTCCATCTCTGACACTCTTTGTTCTGAGGTGCCTTCTAACTCTGACATTTGTGTTCTATGTTTTTTTTCCAGTTCTAAAATTATTTCTTCTCAGGTCCCTTCTCACTCTAACATTTGAAATTTTAAGGTCTTTTCCAGTGCTGACTCTATGTTCTAAATTTCTTCTAGATCAAGTGTTTTGTGCTCTAAGTTCTGGTCAATCTCTCTCACTTTCTATCTTCTACAGTCTCCTCTAGTTCTGGTATTCTATGTTCTAAGATAAGTTTCATTTCTGAAATGCTTCCTTCTTAGTTCCCTTCCAGTTCTAACATTTTGTGTTCTAAAATCCTTTCTAACTTTGACATCTTATATTCTAAGATCCATCCTAATTATGATATTCTGTATTCTGAAGTCTCTTCCAGCTCTGATATTCTTCCTTCTTGGTTTTCTTCCAATTCTAAATTCTGTGTTCTAAGACTCCTTCCATGTATGACATGTTGTGTTCTAATGTTCCAGCTACAACATCCTATGATTTAAAGTCTTTCCAGCTCTGATCTGACAATCTCTAATTCCAATTTAGTTAGCTGGTTGTTTGGCACAATCACAAATTTTAGAGCTGGCAGTCACAGAGCTAGTGTCAATGGAATCATTCCAACTCAGGCCTTTTTGACTCAAGTTCAATACTTTATCCACTAAACCTCCTTTGGACAGCTTCAAGCACATACAGGTTTCTGATTTTTTTTAGTTTCCACACCCTTTGATTGTCAATAAACTTTCCTGTGCCACCTATTCATTGGGAAAGGAAATAAGTATCTAAAGTTTACTAAGCATTTTAATATGTGATAAAATAAAGAAATTACTTGTCATAAAGAAAACTTTAGCTTGGTATGGTGGTACACATCTATAATCCCTGCTTCTAGGAGAGCCCAAGGTTGATTTAAGTGTGGGAATTAAAGCTACATTGGAACTAAAGTATATAAAGTGTCTGAACGAAGTTCAACAGCAATATGATAAACCTCTAGGGACTGAAAAGTCACCAAGCTGCCTAAGGAGGCAAGGTCTAAAAAAACAGAGCAGGTTAAAACTTCTATGCCAAGCAGTGTTGGGGTCTGGTCCAGAAGAGCTGATATACTTTCAGTCTGAGCAAGATAGGGAGTCTTAGTCTGGGAAAAGAAAGTGATGGGGGGGCAGGGAGGAGGTGCTGGGAGGAGGAAGAAAGGGAGGGAGGGAGGGAGAAAGAAGGGAGGAAGGAAGAAGGGAAGAAGGAAGGGAACATGCAGCTTCTTACTCCAAATCTAGAGATTAGTTCTTAACCACATGTTTGAATTGATTTTACATTGAATTAACCATTTTAACTGAAATGAGCCAAACCAACCATTTGTTTTGGCTTTTTGTAGGTCTAACCTTTGGGTTAATGGTATTCCAGAGCAGAGAACTACTGTCCTCATTTCTTCTGCTTGTGCACAAACTTGGTTCCATCTACAGTGTTTTTCCAGGGTTTTATAATTCCATTGCATTAATTGAAGTCATATCAGCCCTGGATTTTCAAAGGTTGTGCTGGCTCTGACAGGTTCTGCCACACCAGAAATGTTTTATCAGTTACAATAACATTAACAACAACTGACATTTCTATAGCACTTTGGAGCTTGCAGAGAGCTCTCTAAGTGTTATCTTAATGACACAAGGTCCTGGTAACATCTGCTTTCCAAGGGCCAGCCTCTTCTGCCCAAGGCTGGTTGACTGGGGAGGAATTCTTTAGACTTGGCAAGCCATAAAACAACCCATGCTATTTACATACATTATAGATAGAGATAGAGGAAAGGCATTGCACTTAGTTCTGGAGACACAAATAAGTGTGTTTTTTTTTTTAAAGACATCCCCCTACCCTTTAGGAGCTTGCATTCTAAGAAAGGAAGATAACCCATTAAAAAGAGCTGAAAAACTATAAGACCACATACTGGGTAAGAGGTTGGAAAGAATGGAACTTCAGGAGTGCAGCTCATAGTGATGTGAATTTTTGATAGTCTAGGCACAACCAGGGACTAATCTGTCAATAGAGAATACCACAGTGGAGAAGGCATATTCAGCATGAGTAGGCAGCTGACAAAGAGATGGAAATGTCCAGGACACAAATGTGAAATCAGGAGCATGTATGTGTCTATGGTGGTAAGGACATATGCCAACATGGCAGCTTACTGGTTGCTAGGTCCCTGCCTTTGCTGTTATCACCTAAGAACCTGTAGTCACTTCCTCCTATAGTTTACACTCTCAGGCTTGGGAATCAAAAGACCTGAGTTTGAATTTCTTGCTGGTTGTGTGACTCTGAGCAAGTCACAATCTCTCTAGGCTTCAGTTTTTTTCTTGTATAAAATGAAGATATGTTTCTCAGTAATTTTGCAACCTCAAATTCCAGACACTCAGAGAATGTTAGAACCAGAAGAGACCTTCCACTTAATGACTCCTTGACTCTGGGCAATTATGAATGTTAGAACATAGGAGACACTTTAAAAATGTCAAATAAAAGAGTAGCTCAAGATGATTTCTAGGTTTTCTTTCATCTCTAAATATTGTGATCTTACTTCTTTTTGAAATTTCTCTTGATAGTAGGGCAAACATTTATTAAGCATCAACTATGTATGGGTCTTAGCTAGAAACTGAGGATACAGAGATGGACAATACAATCCTTGTCCTCAAGGAATGCAGCAGTCTAATAGGAGAGAGATTACATGGATGTCAATGAATATAAAACAAAATAGAGGGTAGGAGGAACAAAAGAGTTACCTCTGTAAAGTGGGACAGTCTATTAATACACTCATAACTTAGATGAAAACAGCTAAAATAATCTTTATAGATATTAAGAGGGATAAATAATTGAAAGATATGCAATTTTCATAGTTCAGCCTCATGCTCTATCAACCTAATTGCCAAGTAAATTCTTTATTGAACTAGCTAAAATACAAAGAAAATACATTTGGAAGGAGAAAAAGGCAATTATCTCAAGAAAATCATGACAAGAAAAGTAAGAATGGATGACCCCTACCATCACCAGATCTCATAATATTAACTAAAATACAATAATATTCACTAAAATAATGTTCACTAAATAATTTTCTGATTATGTTAGGACAAAGTAAGTGCACTCCCTTGTATAAAATAATATTCACTAAACAAACAGACAAACTTTCAACACTGGAAAAAAATGATACATTTGTCAAGTAAGAATACTCAACAAGAGATGTGAACTCAGAGTGAACAAGGTCTAGCAGTCTCTATGGAATGGATCCATCAGAAACTTTAGACTAAGTATGAAAATTCCTGGATTTATTTAGAAATCCTTGAAGGCCATTGGATGAAATGAAATGAAATGAAATGGAATAGAATGTTGGCCAGAGACACTTCAGAATTCTGAAGAATTGAAAGAATCCTATGATACGATACAAGAAAAGCCAGAACAGTTTATATAATGACCCACAATAAGTGAAGGAAAACAACACTGAAGGATTTCAGGGACAGATTAGTCCCTAGTCGTGTCTAGACCATCAAAAACTCACATGAGCTGCACTCCTGACACTCTAGTCTTTCCAATCTCTTACCTAGCAGCTGGTTTTCTAGTTTTTCAACTCTTTGTATGGGTTATCTTCCTCTTTTAGAATGTAAGCTCCAAAAGGGTAGAGGTAGTGTCTTTTTTTCCAGATAATTTCAGATAATTTCATCCCGATCAATGACATCAGCAATCAGGTCAAAAGACCTGACATTAAAGTATGACTTTTCTGAACAAAGAAGTGTCAACAGTAGATCGGAATGGCATTTGGAAACATGACCAAGGAGTTGATCTACCTGACGAGTCTTTTTTGGTTACAATGAAGGGTTCTGTGTGGGGAAGCAGCAATGACAGTTTTAAAACAAAAGAAAGGACACCAATTAACATTTTTAAATTGTATAATTTAATAATTCAATAAATATTTGTTAAGCATCCACTCTATGCCAGACTTCATGCTAGGTGCTAGAATTACAAAGTCAAAAGGTGAAGTATTCTTTCACCTCCAGGACAATATATTTGGGGAAGAGGTAGAAGGAGTCAGGAATTCCATTTGATTCCACTGATCAAGTACTATTAAGCATCCTCTGTGTGATATCTAGCACTGTTTTAGACATTCAGGTTAAAAAGGCATAGCAAAACAATACTGACCTGAAGAAGCTTAATACATTGGGAAACACAGGCACACGGATAAATAAATGCAAAATATAAGGACTGAGAAATACAAAAGGTTACTGAAGGAGTGCCCCATCAATCCAGGAAGACCTGGATTCAAATCCTTCCTCTAATAAATATATATTAGTTTTGTCTCCTCTGGGAAAGTTACTTAATCTCAGTGTCTAGGCAACAGTCAAACTCTTTTTTTTTTTTTAGGTTTTTGCAAGGCAAATGGGGTTAAGTGGCTTGCCCAAGGCCACACAGCTAGGTAATTATTAAATGTTTGAGACCGGATTTGAACCCAGGTACTCCTGACTCCAGGGCCGGTGCTTTATCCACTGCACCACCTAGCCACCCCCAAACTCTAACTGAAGAGGAACTTACACATTGGAAGTTCTGAGAGTTTTCTTCAGCAATGAGAACCCATTGTGAGCCAGAGAACCAAATAAAATGGCTTACCTGTAAAGTGAATGAAGAGAAAGACAAATATTAACTATTTGCAAGTAAAGCAATATATATCCAACCAGGATAGACTCCATTTCTGTTGAATAGTATTCGTTCATTCAACAGTCCATTGAATAATATATTCTTAGTCAATCGACATTTCATCTGAATTCTCCCCCCCAAAAAATCTACTTTTTCTCTGGAAAGTCCTGGACTAGTTGCTTTGGAAAGATATCTTATTTATCTTTTCACTTCTCTATGTAAAGAGAGGACCAGTCAATATAGGCACAGTCCTTAGAGTATCTACAGATAAACTGACTATTTCCTATGGATCATAATGACCAAGAGGACCAAACTGGGAAAGGTATATGAAAAAAAACATTTAATTGGCTGCTGATCTGGAACTCCACAGAGAAAAGTAAAGAGGTATTATCTGCCCCTTGATTTCTAGGGAACTTTCAAATGAGGAAACTACTCTGGGCTACTAAGTAGGAGAAAGGCACTGACAAACTCAATCCCCACCCTCACCCAGCTGCCAGGGAAAAGCAAGAAGATAATTTGACCTTTGAATGCATCTTGAGTGGCAGCTCTGGTCCTATTGAGTCATCAGTCCTTCCTATCCATCAGCCAAACAAGACTTCTCATCATCACACAGGACTAATTCTGAGTCATCATCCCAAACCTATGCCTGAAGTTCCATGGGTTTCATTGACTAAAGGCAAAGAATACTGTGAATGCTCAGTATAGCCCACCAGTATGGGCAAATGTGAATATGTTCTAAGAACTGGGCTTTCTGACCATCTAAATTTTTTCCATCAGGCTCCCCAGTGAAATTTTTCTCATTTGAAAGCTACTAGAGATGAGACCTTTGGAAAGGGAGGTTGGTGTCATTCCTTTCGTATAGACATGGAATTCAGACTCTGCAGCCACTTAAGACTTTTTTTTTTATTACTATACAGGATGAGCCTCTCAGTCATCATGACCCACACATAGAATTCAATATAAGTTTATCTGTGGATGTTCTAAGGATTGAATCTTCATTGGTGTCATTATCATCCAGATGTGTTTTATCAAATGCTTTAAAATTAGTCATTCCTGTATCTACCTCTTAACATAGAATGTTGTTTTTTCAATTGTTTTAAATGTGTCTTACTCCTCATGACCCCATTTAGGCTTTTTCTTGGCAAAAGATACTGGAGTAGTCTGGTATTTTCTTTTTGAGCTCATTTTATAAATGAGGAAACTGAAGCAAACAGGGTAAAGTGACCTGCCCAAGGTCACATAGCTAATAAATGTATGAGAATGAATCTGAACTCAGGTCTTCCTGACTTCAGGCCTGGTACTCTATACATAGCACCACCTAGTTATACTTCATATAACATAGGATCCAGCATTATAAAGTTAGGGAAGGGGATAATGGTACATAGTAGATCAATAAATATTTATTGAATGAACTAGTGACTGAATGAATCTAGTGGTTCTGGGAGAGTTAAAGAAAATTCACAATAATTTTTAAGCACTTAACTGAAGATAAAAGAAACTAAAATTTCTGCTTTGCCTAGTCTAGAATCCTGTCCCTAATGCTTACCAGAGGAATCTGAGTTCTATGTTTCTGCAATTGTAATATAATGGAATTGGACTAGAACTCTAGTCTTCAAATTTCCTGTCCTGGTTTTGCCCATCAATAGCCATGGTGATATTGTACTAAACGTCTTCCCACCTGGCTAAAATCCTTTTGTAAAGTGAGGGGATCAAGATCTCTTCCATGGCTAGAATCTATAATTCTGACTCTTCTTTTAAAAATTTCTCTCCTCACTACTATAGCCTATGTGTCTGACTGCTCCTATATTCTCCAAATCAAAGCATTTAATCTTTTCAAAATAAACAAATAAAAAAATTGTTCTTCATTATCCATAAGAAGTTACTATCACAGGTCAACCTTTAGTAGCATAAACACACCAAAGACTTCACACATTCCAGAACATCCAGGGGAGGGGGAAGAAATCACCACAGTAAGTATTCCATTAAAGTGTCTCATTTACACATAATGTTCAATATGGAAGCTAGCCTCCCATTTAGGGATATGTTCTGCCCACTCTTGGTACTTAATTCATGTTTCTTGAATTGAACTGAATTAATCTTTGTGTAGAGAAATGATGAATGTTTTCAGGGGACTTAGCTTAACAAAACATCCTTTGACAAAACATCAATTGCTATCTTAGAAAACAGAGGAGTCTGGTCGCTATTACCTAGAAGTGCCTCCAAAAAAAAAAAAGTGTCCTAAAGTGGGATATGGCCTATATGTCAAAAGTTTTGTACTCTGTACATTACACAGTGATACTACTGACCATAGCATGTTTTTAATAGATTTTTATTGCTAGCATTTATTTTACTTGGCCTTGATTTCACTCTGCATCCTTTTCCATCCCACTTTTAAAGAACTATTCTTTATAACAAAGAATTTGTTTTAGAAAAAGAAAAGAAAAAGGAAAAAAGTGAAATTAATTCAGCAAAATTAATCAATACATTTTTAAAAACCTCAACAATCTGACATGATATGCAAAATTCCAAATTACTACAAACAATGATGAAAGGAAACAGTTCTGGACATTGACAAGGCCTATGTTCAAATACTGCTTTAAGGTCATATGTAAATTAAGACAATAGCAAATCACGTTGTATTTTTGAACCTCAGTTTCTTCAGCTGAAAAATGAGGCTAAAAATAGAAGCTATTGCTATTAAATGGCATTTATATAGTGCTTTTAAGTTTTACAAAGTATTTTATATGTTATCTTAAATACCTTCTCAAAGTTGTGAGGACAGTGCTTTGTAAAACCTTAAAGTTCTATGTAAATATGAGTTATTGTTGTTGTTGTTATTATAATTATTATTATTATTACTGAAGCATCACTGAAGTGTGGGTTTTAGATTGTTTTTCCAAGCATGGAAATGGATGTGAGTTGAGCAATCCACAATTCTCTTTTTGACTGGTTCCCCTTGTGACCAGCAATATTGTAATTATGCCCATAAATAATAGGAAAGAGTTAACACTCCTATAGCACTTTACAGTTTACAGTATTTTCATTATAACAATCTTAGAAGGAGGTTGCTGCTAAAGAACCACTATCTGTTATCATCATAAAATAGACACAAGGATGGTTTTTAAAAATCCTCAGTGTTTTTTCTATAATACCTTGTTTTCTACCTAGCTCAGAATATTCCGCATTTGGAATAATTGAGATGATGTATTCAATAACAAAAACAAATGATGAATTCCATCATCAATCAGTCCACACATCTTTCTATTTAAAACTTTATAGTTTTGACAATTGCCCTATAAAGAACTTGCATTTATGTATGGAATGGAAAATTGATCTTTCTAGTCCAGTCATGAGTAAATTCTAGTTATTTATCAGGATTGATGCCATGAATCTCCCATAATTGTGCAAGTTATCTATCTGCATACATTTGAGGGTATTCAACATTTGAAATACATGGATTTAGGAATAGCAGTGTAAGTATAATCCATCCCAATTAAAAGTAATTACTTTTGTTAGGTAAGAACACTATTTAATCAGTGAATCAGAACTGAGTATGAATTGGATCTGTAAATCTTTTCGAATCACTCAAATCCATTGTGTTAAAGAATGTGAAATATGTGGTCATGCCAAAAGAATTTTTATTTAAAAAAAGAAAGGAGGAGTTGACTTACTACCAGATAGAAATCTGAGGGTAAGAGGAAAGAACCATACTGAACTGAGTCAAAAGGAACTAAGGGCCCAAGAACAGCTAGCAAAAGGGGAGAAAGGACTGGATTGTGGTAAAGATATCTTGAACAGAAGATTCAGTCTGATACCACTGATATACCCACTAACTCATGGACAGAAGGAACTTCTAAACAAGGTATGCCCTTCCCCCTACCTTTCTCTCCAAATGCTTGTCTATTCACATTCCCTCTAACAGAATCGATTGTGTTGTTACACAGACATTTCTAGTATCCTGAATTTTTACATCAAACACAAAGAGATCAGGCAATAACTAGAAGTAAATATAAATGTAAATTAAGACAGTACAACCTCTGTCTAAATGTTAGGAATTTTCCTATCTGGGGGCACACAATTGTGATTTAACTCATAACTTTTCAACCAAAACAAACTCCCCAAAGCCATAGAGGCTTATTATGACAGAGTGTTATATAAGAATGGCATCAGAGAGCCCCAAAATGTTAGGGAAGTTTTAATCATAATCTCTAGGCAGATGATCTGATGGATGCCAAAGTAATGGCTACCTGTTTTGCAGAGGCAAAACTCAGGATTAGATCACCATTTAATTCAATGGAAAATAAGTTAGTTTTGTGCCATTTTTCTCTCTCCTTTTCTTAAAACACTATTTTTGGCATTGAACCTAAAAGAAAAATTGTCTTACCAATATTTTGCTTTTCATAGTTCTGTTTTTCCCTTAAGTAACTGCCTCTTAACAGAGGGAAAAAATTTAGTGGAGGTGGGGGAATTAGAAATTTAGGAGGTGTTCATCAGGTAGAAACAACTGAGCTTAACATGTAGTTAACAAGAGTAATTAGTAAAAAAGAAGAAACTACCAAGTCTTTCTCTCTCTCTCTCTCTCTCTCTCTCTCTCTCTCTCTCTCTCTCTCTCTCTCTCTCTCTCTCACACACACACACACACACACACACACACACACACACCGTTTTTCCTTCTGAACTGAATGCTACAGTATAACCAATAATTTAAAAAAGAAAAGAAAGGAATGCAGTCAGAAGCATATGCACTTAGAAACTAGTTCTTTTACTAAAGACCTATGCCTATTTTCTTTCCATCTTCTACTTAAACTAATATTTTCAGATAATTTGAAGCATTTATTTTAAACAGTATTAGATTGCTACATGAAAGACTAAAACTTAAATGTTTATTGTAAAAGGTAGTCTTTGGCAAGAGTATCTAAGAAGCAGCATTTAAGAGATTTAAATAACACTTTGTTGTACAAAGTTGTTTCTATAACATTGTATGTAAATAAAATCATTCTCAATGGGCAAAAAAGAAAAAGGAAAAAGGAAAAGAAAACCTGAAAAGGAAAATAAGGTCCAGAGAAAGGAAGGGACTTCTTCCAACTACACTTCCAAACAAGTTTTTTCTATATCTATATCTATCTAAAAATAGGTATATCTATAGCTATACTTATCTATATGATAAGTGTTATACACAAGCAGTGTGAGCTAGTAAGACCCTGGGCAAGTCATTTAATCTTGTTTGCCTCAGTTTCCTCATCACTAAAATGTGCTGAAGAAGGAAATGACAAATCACTCCAGTCTTTGCCAAGAAAACCCATAAATGGGGGTCACAAACACTGAATAACAATAATATATATTTATAGATCTATAGATACATACATATATCCATATATCCATGCGTTTAGCCTCCCATTTCTTCGATAATTCCCTGCCCCCCACCTCCACCTACCCATCTCCTGCCCCATTATTGTTCCTTTCTTCAGCTAAGAATGATCTTGATGTTTTTTGAGCTGCTGCTGATGAGTGCTTCACTGTTACTGAGTGAGGATGATAATAGTAATGGTCATTTTACATCATAGTTGAGTATAGTTTTATTTTCACATCCATCATGTCATTTGAGCCTCACAGCAATCCAGTAAAGTGGGTAGGTAGTACTAGTATCATTGTCCCCATTTTACAGATGAGGAGATTGAACCCAAGACAAATAAGCAGATTTGTCCAAGGAGCATATTATTTAATTAATTCTTTTATTCACTTAATATTTTTCCCAGTTACATGTAAAAACAATTTTTAACATTTGTTTTTAAAACTTTGAGTTCCAAATTCCCTTCCTTCCTCCCTCCCCATTCATCCCTTCATTGAGAAGGCAAGAAATTCAATATAGATTACACATGTGCAGTAGGAGCATAAAAGGAGATTTAGGGGACAATTTGTCCTCCCCTTTCACTCTACATGTGAGAAAACTGGGGTCCAGAAAGGTTAAGTGACTTTCCCAAGTTCACATGATCAAAGCTGAGATCAAATTCAGGTCCTGTGACTTGGAGTTTATCACTCATTCCCCTTCACTAGGTCATATGACTCCAAACATATATACTCTAGTGTTCTTTTCATGGAACCCCAATGCCTCAGGACATGAAAGACAATCTGACTATTTACTTCTTTCCTTTTCCTGAAGAGAAAGAATAAAAGATTTTTCATTCAAATTGAAAAAGGACCCCAAATTGACACTCTTCTTCATTACTAATGTAAAACTATTTGTTTAGCATACTCCTAAGTCTTTGAAGACTTTTTTGGGTTAGATTCTTGATTCCACAGAACAGTGTCCTTGGGGCTGAGGAGTTTCTTCCCATAGGTAACCATAAACTAGGGCTCAAGTGGATGTTTTTTTTATTTAAAAAGTGATCTTGTTTTCACATGATGTACATTTCACCTTATATTCTCCCCCTTTTCCTTTCTAATAAGTCAGAGAATTAAAACAAAATAGTAAAGAACAAAGAGAGAATAAAGAATTTTTTAAAAATGAATTGACATCAATCAAGTCTACTATTATATGTATGCTGTATATGTATGTAAAAATAGCATACTGAATGCTATTTATATTTCACTTTCCTGACAAACTGAACTACTTTCTAACTCCTTGACCACACCTAGTATTTTTTGCTTATATAGTTCCCTGTGCCTGGAATGATTTCCCTTTCCATCCCCTTTCATCTGTTAAATCCCTGGTTATCTTTTAAAGCCACATTCAAATGCCATATTCTTGGGATAATATGATTTTAGGGACCCTAAAAATGATCCAGACTTAGCCTAACTAGCTCCACTGCCTGTGACTTGGAAATCTTTCTGTTATTGCCTCCCCCCCCCTGCCCAATAGAAGTGTCTACAACAGAGGCTGTCAGACTGTAGAAAGGTTGAACTTGAAGTCAGGAGCATTCTGGATTAGCATCTAACCTCTGATACTTCCTCTTATTTGCTGGAAAAATCATTTAATGTCTCTGCACCTCAGTTTCTTCATCTGTAAAATGAGGATAATGATACCAGGGCTATCCACCTCACAGGGATATTTAAGTGCTTTACAAACCTTAAAATATTCTGTAAATAGCAGCTATCATTATTTGTTGTTGTAATTAATGAACTTTGACCTCTTTGATCTCTGAAGTACCTTGTTCAAGTATTCATTTATTCTTAATAAAATCACTTGAGCTGAATAATTCACATTTCCTTTTAGAAATAGAAGACTGCCATGATTGAATTTCTTGAGAATATGTCAGGAGGAAGGAGAACTATTATTAATTGCTTTGAACTTAAGTTTATTATTTTGGTATTCTGTCCTCAAAAAAAAAAAAAACCTAATCCACTGTCATCTTGCTTTGATCAGGATATACATTTTCCTGAATTCCTATTCTTATAAAAAGCTGGTATATTTTACACATGTAATTAATTATGAGCTCCACAGTTACACATGCAAAATTGTGGTTTGAATGATCTAATTGTGCATGCAAATAGATTCTAAACTGTTCACATTCAATGGATAGTCAATCACTACATTGGGATGTGCCGACTCCACAGAAGCCATTTCATCTTCCTTCTCTATGCCTTTGCCCAGGCTGCTCCCCAATTTCCTGGAATGCTCTTCCTCTTCCCCCTCTTCCCTACCTTAGAATCCTTAACCTTATCCGAGGCTTAACTTAGGTATGACATTCTACATGAGGTCTTTTCAGATGCCCACGGTTATTAGCATTCTCAACTGTGCACAAAATGATTCTGTGAATGTAACTGTGTACATGTTTTATCCCAGAAGCCTAATGGAATGTCAGCCCCTTGAGGGCAGATATTGTTTTAGTTTTTATTTTTATATTCCTAAGGCTTAGCATTGCTGTATTCCATATAGTACTTAATAAATACCTGTTGAATAAATGGTTGAATGAATGAATTAATGGACTCTTCAAAAGTACATGAATTTTTTAAATTTGTATTATGACTTTTTCTCTCCTATGACTTTTCTTCTCTCTCCCCCCATTTGGATTCTGATTCTTTTTTTCACAGCATGACTAATATGAAAATATATTTAACAATTATACATGCATAATCTATATCAGATTATTTACTGTCAAGGAGAGGGACAGAGAAAATTGTGGGACTCAAAAATCTTATAAAAAATAAATGTTGAAAACTATATTTACATGTAATTGGAAAAAAATAAAGAAAAAAAGTACATGTTGTGCCCAAGGCATCCCCACTAATAAGGACAAAACATAGACTGTGTCTCCATATACAAATATAAATGTGATTTTATAACTGCTTAAATTTGTCAGCCAAAAAAAAATCAAGTCAAGCAATAGGTTGGCATAAGTTGAAACAATTGACGGTGTTTATTAAAAATAAGCATTTTCGGGGTGGCTAGGTGACACAGTGTATAAAGCACCAGCCCTGGAGTCAGGAGTACCTGGGTTCAAATCCAGTCACAAACACTTAACCTAGCTGTGTGGCCTTGGGCAAGCCACTTAACCCCATTTGCCTTGCAAAAAACTAAAAAAAAAAAAAAAAAGAATAAGCATTTTCTTTGGCTGTCTCCCATGTGTGGAATGATCTCCCTTCTCATCTCTTCATACTGCCTTGAATGACTTTCTTTAAGTATCAACTGATATTCCATCTCTTTCAGAAAGCCTTTACCAACTCCCTCTTCTTTCTACTCTGCCCTCTATTAATTATTTCCTGTTTATCATAGATATAGCCTGTGTGTGTGTGTGTGTCTGTGTGTCTGTGTGTCTGTGTGTATATGTGTATGTGTGTAGGTTGTCTCCTACATTAAATTCTGAGCTCCTGGAAAATAAAGACCATTTTTTTTTGCCTCTTAAGTCCAGTGACTGGCACATAGTGGGAAGTTAATAATGTTTATTGATTGATCAAAGAATATGATGAGAGCTTTGAAATTTTCATGCAGGAACATGTTTAGCACATATGACACAAAATGTCCTTGTTCAACCACTTTTC
Source organism: Macrotis lagotis (assembly GCF_037893015.1). Lineage (NCBI taxonomy): Eukaryota > Metazoa > Chordata > Mammalia > Peramelemorphia > Peramelidae > Macrotis > Macrotis lagotis. The sequence goes on along the minus strand of NC_133658.1, from coordinate 256,650,060 downwards.
TACTAAATAATCAGTTGATTATTTGACTGACCTGTCCAGAAACAAATTGCAAAATACAGACTTTGTGACTAGAGTTAAATTAAATGACTGAAACAAAGAGGAAGAATTGAGATAATTGTCCAAATATTTCAAAGGGAGAAGGACTTTTGGGTTGAATGTTTTCAATAATTATATTCATTTTATATTCTACCTTGGCTAGTCCATGAGTACCCATACATTTTCCATGTAGACTTCTCTAAAAGTGCTACATAATAGTAAAGATTGAGGACCTTGCTACAGTGGTACACACCATTACAGTAGAAGAGAAGTCAAGAAGTCTTGTGTCTGTGGATCTACCAACTGCTAACTGAGTGACCTTGAACAAATCATTTCCCTTCTTTTGGTTTGAGTATTCTGATTTATTATATCAGGGAACTGGACTAGAAGTGCTCTCTGAGGTCTAACATTTTATAAGTCTGCATGGTTGTTAGATTATCACTATTTGAGTCCTTCTAACATTCCTCATTTGTATAGCAAACCAAAGTGATCATTTATTCCTTTTTGTTATTTTTGTTTTTCAAAACTACATATTTAGAGTAGACTCTAAAAAGCCTTTATACCAAAATATTCAAAATAGGGTATGCCAGATTTTATGCTTTTAACTCCCTCTTTCAATAGTGAATATAATACAAAAGAAGAAAGCTATTCAGTTTCATGAAAATCCTTACTCTCTTAACTAAACATCTTTAAATAAAATGCTTCTTTACAGTGAAATGAAGTCTTTTGAGTTTTAAAAAGAATGAAATCTATGTCCTAAAGGGAAGGGGAGAAGCTTTGATGGACTTGAGGAACAGACCTAATTAAACAATGAATTCTATAAGGATGAGAAAATGGCTTCTTTGTCCCACATCAAATATATTAGGGAGAAAATACTTTATTTAAATGTTTGAAACTAACACAAAACAGCTTGAAATGTAGTAACCTCAGTTGTATAAATGAAAACATATGTTCATCTGACATCATTTTCCAAGACAATTAAAGGTCACTTTGTGTTCAACAAACAATCTCATTCTTTACAGATAGACTTGAACTCTCAGTTAATGTAAGAACAGGTGACCCACCTGCAAAGATCTATAGAAGATGTTCCAAATAGGAAAGTGAAACAGCCAAAACTGGGAAGCCCTGGATTTAACCACTTTAGTCTTGTGAATTCTGAGATCCTCAATACAAATATATATATATACATATATGTATATATATATTTCACAATCACATATGTATCATTTTTACATTTGTGTGTATATACATTGTTATATGTATATATATACACTGAATATATACTAAGTATATATAGCTATAACTTTATAATTCTCTTTATATATATATTCTATGTGTATGGACTAACTATATTGATTTTTAAATCCTAGTTATGCATAAACTAAAGATATTTTTCAAATCCTTTCTAATGTAAAGAGTACTCAAAAATATTTTTAACATGATTTTTTTTATTTTTTATTTTATTTTTTTTAGGATTTTGCAAGGCAAATGGGGTTAAGTGGCTTGCCCAAGGTCACACAGCTAGGTAATTATTAAGTGTCTGAGGTCAGATTTGAACTCCTGACTCCAGGGCTGGTGCTCTATTCACTACACCACCTAACCGCCACCTAGCTACCCCCTTAACATGATTGTTTATGTATAACCTATATCGGATTGATTGTTGTCTTGGAGGGGGGGAAGGAGAGAGAAAAATTTGGAACTCAAAATCTTACAAAAATGAATGCTAAAATTTACTATCTATACATGTAATTTTAAAAATAAAAAATACTATTAAGTATTAAAAGAAAAATCAATCTACTCAAATCCAGGATGATCTAGGTCTGAATGGGCAACACTGAAAACAAAACTTGATGTCTCTTCTCTCCATTTTCCATCACTTCCAATAAAAGATACATTTACATAGTTTTGCCAGGAGCCAGTGAACCTAGACTTTTAGAACACTGCATCTAGTAATGTAGCTCAGCATTTGGGATACTAAAATAAAACTTTCAAAGGGATTAATCAGTATTTGTAAAGTGAAAGTATTTATTTAAATGAGGGACTGTCTGTCACCTTTCAAAATGTCTTTTTAAGGATCTATATGCTGAAGAAAAATTTCAAAGTCTTCTTTGAAAGACATCCAGAAAGCATTTCCCAGAATGGGAGGGAAACAAATTGTTTGGTTTAAAAGAAAAGTAAATCTTATAAGCATTGATGGGAATCCAGGAACAAGTTCATAGGACTGGAAAAAAAAAAATCTTCTCCACAGGAACATAACTTTCCTCTCTAAGAATCACTCAACACATTTTGGTGAAAATGAATTTATCAAAGGATCAAAATAATAATGAGCTGTGTCTTTAAGCTCTCCAAAACACATGAACTGAGTTTCATATTTCTCTTTCTCGTATTATTTCACAGCATGCTTTTACAGGGAAATCAGTCTATCTCCAGTTTAATAAAACCATGAGCACATACACCAAATGGAGAAACTTTTTATCTTCTCATTTATTTTGATTTATCACTATTATTTTCAGAGTTGATGTTACTTAATACTGAAATAGATCCAGGCAACCATTCACCTGGTGTGTGTATGTACCACCCAGCTAGAAAGTGGCTTTTCTTAATTAAGGGAGATCACCCTTATTGTAATCACTAGTTCTTTCTTCTTCATGCACCTCCCATACCCCAAATATGGAAAACTTTAATTTCCTCCAATATCTCCACTGTGCTTTAGAAAGGTTTGCACAAAAGGCAACCTGTAGTGAATGAATATATTTCCAAACCAGTTCTAAAATATATTGACTACTAGAAAAAATCAGAGAGAAAACTCAATTTACAAATACTAAAGAGACAATACAGAAACAGGTTATCAAAGGGAAAAGGCAAAAATAGTAAACGTTCTAGGGACTATAGGAAGATAGGTTACATTAATTAATGCCTCTGAAGTGGAGCAGGAAGATATAAAGATTCCATATACTGAAAACTTTTAGAGCAATGCTTTTTTTTTAATAGCAAGGAATTAGGAGAATGTGTGCTTGCCTAAATGAAGAATGCTGAATAAATTGTAATATTGAATGTAATGTTGATTGGCTGTAATAAATGAAGAATTCAGAGAGCTGGGAGGACCTGTATGATCTGATGCAGAATAAAATAAGCAGGACAAAAAGGATAGCTTACACAATGGCCATATTAATGTGAAAGAAAACATAGAAAGTTTAGAATTGTACCTGTAACATCTACTTGTGACTTCAGATTACTGATGCCCACCCTCTCTTGGAAGAGAGATGATGAACTATGGATACAGAATGAGACATATTTTCAGACACATCCAATGTGTTGATTTGTGTTGCTTGACTGTGGTTAATTATTATATAGAAGAATTTTATTAATTTTGAGGTATTTTGGGATAGTGTTATCAATAATTAAAACAGTAAAGAAAGGGCATCAATAAAATACTTAAAGTTGGGGAAGACGAAAATAAAAGCTTAAATCTTCAGTATTAGATGAGAGAAAGTAGACACAATCAAGGCTAAATAGTCTAATATTTGTTGAATGATCTAGTTTTCTAATTCAAATGTTTCTGTTCTTGAAAAAGTATCATGATTGAAAAGCTGTGACTAGTAAGTTGAGTTTTATTTAAAAAATTGTTTATAGGTTCCTTTTGACATTGTAATTCAGTATATCCAGTCCATTAACACCACTTAATCAATCTTGGAGAAATATATAGCAACTCAAAAGGATTTGATCTAAGTATTCATACCAGAAAAATAAAGTGGATGAAGAGCTCACATTGTTCAGACTAAGATATGCATTTGTAGGAGGTATCCCTTCAGACTCCTTCAAATGAAGCCCACATATACTAGTCTGACACTGCAGATGGACAAGAGGCTGAACCCAGATTTGCATAGAAGGAAGAAAGTTGATATCAAGTCCCAAACTACATCCTGCCTCAGAATCCATTTCAAAGAATCAAGTTCTAGAACCAACCATAGGAATCATCTAATCCAATTTTTCTCATTTGACAGGTGTGGAAACTGAGATCCAGAGAGATTATATAATTTATCCAAAGTCATATTAAACATGTTTACTTTGAACCCAGTACTCCTAACTCTAAATCCAGGACTCCTTCTACTCTACCAGACTGCTTCCTACACTTCTTGCTTTAAGCTAAAATTTCTTTAACAGTACTAATTTCCTGGAAATGCTATAAAATTTGCTTCAACAACCACTAATTAAAGATCTACCAGTTACAGAACCTGATGCCTGGCATTGGGTGAGATGCAAAACCTGATGCCTGGCATTGGGTGAGATGCAAAGCTTTGATAAGATGCTGTCCCTACCCAGACAGAACTATAGTCCAGAAACAGATCATTATAATACAAAGTGATATATTATAAATGCATTAGGGAAGTACAAAACAAATACTATTTCAGGCATGATGTACATGGAGGAAAAAGTCATTACTGATAGGATGAAATCATGGAAGGTTTTCATGGAGGAGGTGATATTTGATTGGAATCAAAGGACCAACAGGAATTCAATCAGTGAAGGAAGAAACAGATGATATTCTAAACATAGGGAACAGTATAAACAAAGGAGTAGAGACAGAAAAGTCCAAAATGTAGCACTATGACAGTGGGTCAGATCTTGAGTTAAAAACACCTCATTTTACATGTAGTCTCAGATACTAATTTATGACCTTAAGCAAGTCACTTAACCTCTGCCTCAGTTTCCTCAACTGTAAGATGGGGATAACAATAGCAGGGTTGTTTCAAGGATGAAATGACATTTGTAAAGCACTTAGCCCACTGCCTGATACTTGGGTAAATAAATATTTACTTCTTTTTTTCCCTCTATATCTGCTATATAGAATCTTGTATAATTGGGTTGAAGCATAGAATATATTTCAGAATACCCCAATAAGAGAAAAGGTTGAGATGGGCAGCTGTTGTCAGATTGTGATTTGAATACAGGTAGAGGATTCTGAATTAGAAGTAAGAGTAAGCCACTTAAAGACTTCTGAGCAAAGAGTGAAACAGCTATATAATAAATTTTATATTTAGAATGGATTGTAGAGAGGAAAACTGGTTAGAAGTCTATTTAAATTAGTCATTCTGGTGGTAAGGAGGGCCTTTGTTAAGGCAATGGAAGTAGGATTTCACTAATGTGAAAGATGGTGGGAAGGCTACAAATCATACTCTGTGGCTGGATCACAGTACCACATGATCTCTGAAGAATCAAAACTACAAGTAAAACAGAGGATAATGTAAAGCCACATGATGGGCATAAGCAAGCTATAGCATATTTCCAATGATGCCTTTGGAAGAAGAAGTACTCTAAAAGGATGTGATTGAGAACATCTATGACCAATAAAAGAGGAGAACCAGAATAAGAACCAGATGGTACAATGGATAGAGCACTAGGTCTGAAGTCAGGAAGGTTTGAGTTCAAATCCAGTCTCAGATAATTATTGAATTTGTGACCTGGGTCAGTCATTTAACCCCTATTTGCCCCAGGTCCTCATCGGTAAAATGGTGACACACATGGACAAGTCCATGGGGTCATAAAGAGCTGTATATAATAACTGAACTACATGAGAGATAGCAGGTAGACAGCCTGAGTTCTGAAATATTAAAGGACAAAAATAAAGACCTTCAACAAGACCAGCAAGGGAAATCTTCTATAGAGGACTTCCATGGGAAGACAAGGATAGAGATTTGCAATGACTGAAAAGAGTAAATCTGAAAGGAGTGATACTGTTGAAATCTTGTCTTCAAGGTATCAAAAAATCAAGGTATCTTCTTACAAAATCAAGGTAAATTCATAATATTTTATGTTTGTATAATGCTTAGCATTTTACAAAACACATTTCCAAACAGATCTCTGCTTCTCAAACAGAATTCACTGCTCCTTCATACTCTTATTAAGATTGTTAGACAGTAGAATTTTTTACTGGATACTTTAGTAAATACTTTAGTACTATCTCCTTGGGTCTCAGTTTTTATATCTGTAAAATGAGAGTGAAAATCCCTATCCTTTTTTTTCTGATCTTCACAAACATGGTTGTGTAGGTAGCAGAATAGGAATTTTCATCCCCATTTTACAAAAAAAAGAAAACTGAAACCCAGGAAGAAAAGAAGACAAGACTAGCTTCCTAAAGCATCCAATAACTACCTGTTGCTTAACTAATCTTCTCTTAGCAGAAGTAGAGAAGGAGTGGTGAAATTCTATCTGAAAATGAGAGAATATTAGAGTTAACCTGGAGAAAGCAGTGATTTCCACATCCTTTCAGTTTTAGTAAGCCAGTATTTACAAATCTTTTATCGCTTTAAAATGGGATGAGGAAAATTCAGACCTTGCAGAAAATCTAGCCAAAATTCAAATGATCTTTCAATAACTTGTCCTCCTTTCTTAAGTGTGCAAGGAAAAAAAAAAAGATCCACCTGCATATTTTTCATCATTTCTCTAGGGAATTTGAAGCAGTCTGCCCTTGTGTCTCTACAGATATAATTTGGCTTTCCCCATAATGCTGTAAAGGATGTTCTTCATTAATTTAGCACTGTCTGCAACCTCAGAGAGGGGTTTATCTCTGAAGGGCTCTGTATATATATATATATGACATTCAAAATCCTTTATAGTAATGTGAGCTTTATTATAAATGTGAAATCAACCAGGAGCTAGGAATACATCCACTTACTGTTTTATAATTTCATTCTCCAGCTTGCCATTTTCAGAGGACACAAATTAAGCAACATCTTTCAGAATTAAAGTGTTACTCAATCTGCTTTCTTTCTTAAGAAAAAATTACATCAAATGACTGCATTATCTTTGGACACTATTTTTGAATAAGGCAATAATGAACTTTAAAGTTCATTATAGTAAGATCAATTTGTGATTGATTTATTCATTAGAAAAAGGCATCCACTGTAACTAACTTGAATTAATAAAAATAGCATTGTAAGAGCTAGGAAAGCCCTTAGATTTCATGAAATCCAATTGTGTTAGTACAACTAGGTGTTATAGTGGATGTAGTACCAGGCCTGGAGTAAGGAAAACCTCTTCCTGAGTTCAAATTTGGTCTCAGACATTTACTGTGTAACCTTGGGTAGGTCACTTTACCCTGTTTGTCTCAGTTTCCTCTTCAGTAAAATGAGCTGGAGAAGAAAATGGTAAACCACTTTAGTATCTGCCAAGAAAATCTGAAATGGAGACACAATAGCTGGACACTCTTAATTAAAAAAAGAAATCAATTCAATCTTCTTGTTTTACCGAGGAGACAAAAATGATCTATAGAACTGAAATGTCTAAGGTCATATAAGCAGTGAGTGATAGAATTAGGATCTGACTGTGTAGAGTCTTCTGACTTCACTTTCCACTATACCATAAGTAGGAAACATAGCAAATGAGTCTTAAAAAAGGAGGTTTATAAAATATCTTTTCCTCATCAATTAAAGATTGATTAATTAAAATATTATTCTTGGTTAACATCTTGGTATTCAAGTTTATTAAATTATAAACTATTGAATACATACAAAAGTGCACAACTACTTTGGCAAAACAGAAAAACATTGTCTAAGAATATAGAAGGAACCAGCACTGACAAAACAGGAAACAAGAATCTGACAATTCTGGAAATACCAGTATCTTAAAGAAGCAGCTTTAATTGGATTATCCTGATTCAAAGGATGGCAAAAATGTCCAGAAGGCAAATGTTAGGAAACCAAAGTTACTACCACCAAGCCCTTCTGGCCATACCATACTTAATGGATTTCAAAATAACTGGCAGAGAGACATTTTTTTTTTTTAAATTCATCACACTGGTTATTGTCATAGAACATTTTTCTTCTCTCCCTTCCACTCCAAGCTCACTAGTTGTAGAATCATAGACTCTTAAGAGTTGGAAGAGACCCTGGATATAATCTAATCCACCATCTTTATTTCACTGAAAAGAAATTTAAGAAATTCTCAAGAGACATGTGTAAGATCAGACAGAACTAGGACTTAAATCCAGGTCTTCAGACTCCTTGTTCATAACTCTATAAATTAGTATTTTTCATTTTTTTTCATTTTCAGTTAAAATGTTTTGTATGAGTCCAAGAAATATAGGCAAATGACCTAGGCCCCACTACCTTGGAACCTGGGTCCTGATGCTACCTGTACAACCAATGAGAAAATTAAATACTTGATCAGCAAGTTGATTGGCCTAAACCATGCAGTTCAACTGGTTTGACAGATTTTTTTTTCCATTGAATTGACCAGTAGCTTTGGTATCATAAGAACCTAGCTAGACTGAGCAAGTACCTTTTGAAGCACCCCTGCGGCAATGGACCAACTTGAATGTAAAACACTTAAAACAGTGTGAATGATCTCTAGAAGGGAAATGGTGATATTTGAATAATGTAGTGCTATAATCTCTGTCCCATTTTCAATCCCTTTACTTGCAATCTTAATTGCTCTTGAGCCTTCTTCTAACAATTCCTGATCAAGGTGAGTGGGCAACAAGTAAGCTCTGACACCAATCAGAAGCAAGCAGTGGTAATCTTAGAAGGGGGTATTGGCATTTGAGACATTGCCATAAAAAAAAAAAGAGCTGATATTTCAACTTCAGGTATATTTGAATTCCTCTAGTTTAATTTTCTTGTAAATTGGGGTATGCTTGGAGCCAAATCCTCTAGTTTTTGAGATCTGATTGTTAAATTTTTAGTGACAGAATTAACACTTCAGAAATCAGCAATACAATCCAGGGTTGATTTACTGTTTTGTTGATTGTATGGCCTTAAGAAAGTGATGGGGAAAATAGTAATGATGCAGATTAAACATATATATATATGTATATATATATATACATATATATATAAATGATGCAGATCTATGTAGTCTGAATGTAGATCAAAGCATATTATTTTCACTTTAAAAAATGTTTATTTTTTCTTTCTCATGGTTTTTCCCTTTTGTTCTGATTCTTCTTTTACAACATGACTAATATGGAAATGAATTTAACATTATTGTGCATGTATGACCTATATCAGATTGTTTGCTATCTTAGGAGGAGGAAAGGGATAAAGAGAGAAAAATTTGGAACTCAAAATTTTACAAAAATGAATGTTGAAAGCTGTCTTTAAATGCAATTGGAAAAATAAAATATTAATAAGATAATAAAAATGTGTCATAATCAATTTTTCCACTTGTAAAAACTTTACCAGACCATCCATACTTGTAAGAATATGGCCTTAATAGACTGAAAAATCCCATGTGAAGTGTATATACAATAAGTATCATATAATGAATTATAAGAATGTTCCTGTTTTAGACTTTGAATGTTTGCAGTTCTAAAGTATGATCTTCAAAAGAGCCCTTTCAGACTTTGGTTTTCCCAACTAGTGAGATCATTGATTGGCCTGGCATTGATAGTGTAATTCTTTACAAAGTTTCCATAGTCACTAAATCCTAGAAAAGAAGGATGTGTCCAGATGGTGAGCACTTCTATTTTTTTCAGGGTCAGTTTTTAATCTCTATAGAAATACTTTATGGCCTACATCCATATTTTTCCAATCTTCTTTTTACCTTCTAGAACTGAAGTTAGAGATTATCATTAGAAGTAATACTAGTAGTAGTAATGCTAATAGTTGTACTTAGTATTATTTAATTTTTATTTAATGCTAAGATAATGATTGTTATTTAATAATAATAGTTATTAGTGTTTACATAATGCCCATTTGCCAGGCACTTTGCTAGACACTTTACAAATATTACCTCCTTTGAGTCTCATAACAATCCTGGCAAGTAGGTAATATTATCCCCATTTTACACTTGAGGAAATTCAAAGTTATGTGACTTGCCCAAGATTACATAGCAAATAAGTGACTGTAGTAAACTTTGAACTCAATTCTTCCTGATTCCAGTGCTCCATCCACTGTGTTATCTAGCTGACTTTCACTGAGATACTTTAAATAAAATTAAGAGGAAATTAATGGAAAAACATAAAGAAAAAATAAATCCTCCCTTTATTTCAAAGACTTAAATATTTAACCCCTTTTCGTTATGAAAAATATGATTGACTCACATGCAAAATAAATGATCAAATTAAGAGAAGTTCAATGAGTTAGTCTATGAAAGTATCCTGGAAGATTGTAAATTTTGCACCATCCTTAGCATCAAAGGATTCATTTTCATAAGAACTGAGATCAGGGAGGGGGTGTGAACAAAGTACTATGAAATGATAGAGCACTGGCCCTGGAGTCAGAAGGAACTGAGTTCAAATTTGAACTCAAACACTTAGTAATTGCCTAGTTGTGTGTCTTGGACAAGTCACAACCCTATTGCCCTAAATAAATAAAAAATTTTGAAGTAAATTTTAATGAGGATGATGATATAGAGATTGGTCACAAATTCTTTAATTTAGTAACAAAGATACTTATAATTATGTCATTTAGCATAAAGATATTATATTTAACTTTAATTATTTTTCTCATGCTCCCTTTCTATCTACCATAGTTTGACTTTTTTCTGTCTGGGGAAAAAACTCTAGAGAGTTCTATTTTATTCATGTTTGAGAGACTTAGCTAAAATTAGTACTGAACTAATAATAGAACCCCATAAAATTTATTTTAAACTCCTCCCTGTAATTCAAAATTTTCATTATCTTTTTAACACCTTTGTATTAAGAAAGAAATGACTGGCTCCTGCTCAAAATAAATGATGAAATTCTGAGCTCAGTGAGTCTTTCTTTGAAAACATCCTGGAAGTCTGCAGATTCATTACTATCTCTTGTCTAAAGGGATTCATTTTGATCAGAACTGATGTCAGAAAGTGTTATGAGCTGATAGCAAACTTTTGCCACTCAGTTCTGCCTGGGATGTTCATCCTTCTTTTTTGGGGGGGGAGGAGGGTGGATAGCATTTTTTTTATCATAAATCCATCAGAGAAATTTCTTCAATATTTTTCCCACAGTTGCCATTGTTGGCTATATTTCCTCAATCCTATTTTCCTCTACCCCCATCTATTCTATGCTCTCTCCCCATTCACCCTGTCCCTCCTCAAAGTATTCTGCATCTAACTACCCTCTCCTTCAGTCTTCCCTCTCTTTTTATCACCTACACACACCCCCTTCCCCTCCCCCTGTTCCCTTTCTCCCATACTTTTCCTCTCCTATTTTCCTCTAGGGTAAGATAGACTTTTTTATACCCAATTGAGAGTGTATATTAGTCCTTCTCCGAGCCACTCCTGATGAGAGCAAGGTTCACTCTCTCCTTACCTTCCCCCTCTTCCATTCTACTTCAAAAGCTTGTGCTTGCCTCTTTTATGTGAAATAACTGACCCCATTCTACCTCTCCATTCCTTTCTCCCCCATTAACTATATCATTTTAATATATTATACCTTCAAATTGAACTCCCCCCGTGCCTTTCTATATATGCTCCTTCCAACTGCCCTAACAAATGAGAAGGTTCCTATGAGTTATCAGTAACATCTTCCCATGCAAAAATATAAGCAATTCAACATCTTTAAGTCCCTCATGATTTGCCCTTATCATCCACCCTCCCTATATTTCACTTGAGTTCCTGGGTCCTGAAACTCAAATTTTCTGTTCTGCTCTAGTTGTTTCATCAGGAAGGTTTGAAAGTCCCCTACTTTATTGAATATCCATCTTTTCTCTTGAAAGAATATGTTCTGGGGTGGCTAGGTGGCGTGGCGTAGTGGATAAAGCACCAGCCCTGGAGTCAGTAGTACCTGGGTTCAAATCCGGTCTCAGAAACTTAATAATTACCTAGCTGTGTGGGCTTGGGCAAACCACTTAACCCCATTTGCCTTGCAAAAACCTAAAAAAAAAAGAATATGTTCATTTTTGCTGGGTAATTGATTCTTGGATGTAATATAAGCTCTTTTGCCTTCTGAAATATCATATTCCAAGCCCTATGAGCCCTTAATGTAGAAATTGTTAAATTTTGTGTTTATCCAGAATGTAGCTCCATGATATTTGAATTGTTTCTTTTTTGGCTGCTTATAATATGTTCTCCTTGACTTAGGAGTTCTGAAATTTGAATATAATATTTCTGGAGTTTTCATTCTGGGTTCTCTTTCAGAGGTGAATGATAGACTCTTTCAATATCTATTTTACCCTCCCTTTCTATGATATCAGGGCAGTTTTCCTGGAAAAATGATGTCTAGGCTCTATTTTTGGTCATTTCTTTCAGGTAGTCCAATATTTTTAAATTATCTCTTCTGGATCTGTTTTCCAGGTCAGATGTTTTTCCAATGAGATATTTTACATTTTCTTCTAGTTTTTCATTCTTTTGGATTTGTTTTGTTATTTAGTAATTTCTCACAAAGTCATTAGCTTCCTTTAGTTCCATTCTATATTTTAAGGAATTATTTTCTTCAGAGAGCTCTTGTATCTCCTTTGCCATCTTTTCCCAAATGACCCAAACTGGTTTTTAAGATGTTATTTTCTTCAGTATTTTTTTTATCTCTCTTCAGCAGTCTGCTGACTTGACTTTCATGATTTTCCTGCACCACTGTCATTTCTCTTCCCAGTTTCTCCTCTATCTCCCTTACTTGATTTTCAAATTCTTTTTTGAGCTCTTTTATAGCCTGAAACCAATTCACAATTTTCTTGGAGTCTTTGGATGTAGGAACTTTTGACTTTGTTATCTTCTGAGTGTGTATTTTGATCCTTCACAGGACCAAGTATTTGTCTATGGTCAGATTTTTTCTTCTGTTTTTTGCTCATTTCCCCAGTTTATGACTCGATTTTAATTCTGTTAAGTTCAGCCTCTGTTTTTAAGGTGGAGGATGCACTGCTCCAAGCCGTTGAAGGTTTTTGCAGTTGTTTTCAGGGATACCCCCCTCCACAAGGACCTGCAAGTTCTCAATTCCTCCAAGGTCTTGTGAGAGGCTATAACTGCTCTCTTGACCTGTGCTCCTGGTCTGTGGATGACCACAAGCACTCCCCTCTGCTTTGGAACTGTGAGTAAGGTCCCTGCTCCACTCTTCCATTTCTTTTCCTGAGACTGGGGCCCCAGAGTATGACCTGAATCTGAGTATGGTCAAAGCCACAGAGTCTTGCCTCAGGAAAAGCAAGGAGACCTCTGCAATCTCCCCAACCCCTGTTACCTTCCATGGGCTGAGTACTCTGGAAGCAGCTGCCAGGTGGCTCTCCAGTCCTGCTTCTGGTCCCCTGGGGTTGGGTCAGTGCTGAGGCTTGCACTGGACTGGGCTGCCTCTCCCTCTGATGTGATAGTTTTTCTCTGAGCTTCCCAACTGTTCTTGGCAATTCCTGGCTGAGAGGATTGGAAACCACAACTGCTGTCTCAGAGCAGGGACTTCTTAGGGACCAGGAGACCCTAGGGCTGTTTCTAAATGGTTGGAGCCTGTCTGTTCTGTGGGACCTTTCTCAATCTCTTTGTGGGTTCTGTCACTCTAGAATTTGGTTAGTCACTATTTAAAGGTATTTGGAGTGGTTTGGGGGAGAGCTCATGGAAATCCCTACCTTGACTCCTCCATCTTGGCTCCACCTCTGATGTTCATTCTTCTTTTTTTTTATTTTAATTTTTTTTTTGCAAGGCAAAGGGGGTTAAGTGGCTTGCCCAAGGCCACACGGCTAGGTAATTATTAAGTGTCCGAGGCCAGATTTGAACTCAGGTACTCCTGACTCCAGGGCCGGTGCTCTATCCACTGTGCCGCCTAGCCACCCCGATGTTCATTCTTCTTAAGGAACTTCATATTTTCAGAGTAAGAACTAGAGAACCAACCACCTTGTTTGTTCCAAACTAACTCTGTGGCAAATTCAGCAGCGACCAAAATGAATCCATAGTCTCTTTGATTGGAAAATGTGAATATCTTTATGTAGCAACAAAAATCTCAAACATTCTCCCCATATGCAGAAGGTAGAGAAGTTTATATGGACAGTTATTTCATAGAAATGAATTCCTGCTTGTTTCTCATTGAAATTCTCCATTATACAATCCAAGGCAGGCTAGTCCTTTGCAATTAACAGGGCTGGAGTGACCATTATCAAATGGCCACAACAAGTTCCTCTGCCAATAGTCAATAGTCTGACTATTAAGAACTATTGGGGTGGCTAGGCAGCACAGTGGATAGAGCACCGGCCCTGGAGTCAGGAGTACCTGAGTTCAAATCAGGCCTCGGACATTTAATAATTACCTAGCCGTGTGGCCTTGGACAAGCCACTTAACCCCACTGCCTTGCAAAACCTTAAAAAAAAAAAGCTCATGTACCATGAGCTAACTGATGGAGATTTAAATATAAGCAGAAATAAAGATAATCCCTGTCTTTCTGAAGCTTTCATTCTCACAAGGGAGAACAACACATAAAAGGCAGCTCAAAAGTGGAGAGAAGGGTTTGATAAAGAAGTCCAGAGGGTTGCCTGGCCTAGATACCTTCCTTGAATGGAAGTACTGAGAGGAGTCATCCAATCAGAAGTACTCTGTGGTGAAGGATACTTCTAAGGTCTTGGGAAAAGAAATGGAAGAGTGGAGCAGGGACCTTTCTCACAGTTCCAAAGCAGAGGGAAGTGCTTGTGGTCATCCAAAGACCAGGAACACAGGTCAAGAGAGCAGTCATAGCCTCTCACAAGACCTTGGAGAAATTGAGAATTTGCAGGTCCCTGGGGGGACAATCTTCCCAGATAAAGATGCATATTTAGTATGATGGAGAAAGGTGGTCTCAAGTCAAAGAATCAGGAATATAATTCATGAACAGAATCAGTCATATATACAAAATAATATCAATGTCCTGATAATTCCAAGTGATTCATGCTCAACTATCATAGAAGTTTGATTGGAAGAGCTTGAGGCTCTTCATCTGAAACTCTGGCATGTTAGTAAGCAGCTCTTTGGGGGTGTCTTAGAATCAAGGGATTTCAGGTTGTATTTTTACTCCCTGTAGCCCCAGTAGTTGCCTGCATCCTGTACCATCTGAGGTTTTTCTTTTGGTTGAGGGTTTACATTTGCTCTAAAAGTTGAAAAAAAAACAACTTAGACACTTTTAGTTGTTCTTTATCTAAGTGTTGAGTTATGAAAAATAGTTTGGAAAGGAGGGGTATCTTTTAGATTTCACATGCAAAGAGCTTGAGCTTAGTTGAACTTTTGTATTTTTGTCTTGGAAATGGATAAAGAAGTTTGATATAATTATGATTTATTATTTTCCAAAGGATGGTCTGAGTGTTTTTAATCTATGAGGGAAGAAGTACAAATGTCTGAGTTCAACTCTATATATATTCAAGTCAGTGAACAAGAACAATGTTATTTTGTCATTTTCTCTTTTCTTGTTGAATTTAAAGTCTTGGGGGGTGGCTAGGCGGCACAGTGGCTAGAGCACTGGCCCTGGAGTCAGGAGTACCTGAATTCAAATCCAGCCTCAGACACTTAATAATTACCTAGCTGTGTGGCCTTGGGTAAGCCACTTAACCCCATTGCCTTGCAAAAACTAAAAAAAAAAAAAAAGATATCTGATTTCCTCACAATGGGCACTCCTTCCACCAATGCAGACCCTTGCCAATTTGGCAGACTATCTTTGAAGTGGCTGGGAAAATTCATCACCTTCTTACAATCTTAAAGTGAGGAAGGTAGGACCTAAGGAGGATGGGACCAACTTGCTTTTCAGCTAGCAGACACACCCTTGGACATTCAAAATCTTTCCAGTTTGCTGAGAGTTTATGGAGTTTGTGCTTTGCTGCTTTTGAGAACCCAGATTTACCTTCATTACTACAAAGAAATACAGAAGATAACTTTAGTGGAAGTGAAATTAGGCTATGTTTTGTTATACATTTGAATCCAGAAATGCTCATTGAAGTCAAATTATGGATATAATCAAGTAATGCTTTTGTTTAATCTTAGGTCTTTTCCAGTCTCAAGTGGATAGATGAGTTCTAGCTCCAAAATTATCATTGCTGTCCCACAAATCTTGCCCTAAGGCTGAGCTAAAAAAACTAAGATTTAATTTGTCTCAACTAGTTGAGACAACTAGACAGTTGAGTCAACTTTTCCTCTCTAAAATATAGTATGGAAAATGAAAAAGCATTATTCATAGTTATTCATCACTTATTATATGCCAAACATGGTGACATATACTTGGGATAAAACTGAAAATCCTGGAGACAATTCCTGCTTTCGAGGACATAACATTCTAAATGAAGGGAGAATGAAAAATAAAGGGAGGTTAATTTTCATATCAACCAGTCAGTCAACTACCATTTATTAAGCAATTACTATTTACAGGCAATAAACTAAGCTCAATAGATACAAAGAAAGGATTAAAAAAAACAGTCCTTGCTCTCAAGGAATGGACAGTCTAATGAGGAAGAAAACATGCAAGGAACTGTGTAATAGGGACATGCTTTATGAAGGATAAATTGATGATAATTTACAGAGGAAAGACATTAAAATTAAAAACAATTAAGAGAGGCTTCTTGCTGAAGATAGGACTTTAGCTGAGACTTGAAAGAAGCCAGAGTAACTAGGAAGTGGAAAGAATGAAAGGGAGTGTTCCATGCATGAGGAAAAGCCACAGACAATGCTCAGATTCAGGGGGTGAGAGTGTCTTATGTGAATGCCAGTATCACTGGATCACAGAGTAAGGAATAAGAAGACTAGCAAGATAGAAAAGGATCAATCAATGAAGGACTTTAAAAGACAGAGATAATTTTGAATTTCAACCTGGAGGTAATAGGGGAGTTTTTTAAGCATGTGTCAGATATGATCAGTTAGACCTATGCTTTAGGTGGATCAGTTTGACAGTTGAGTTGAGGATAGACTGAAGTGAGGAAAGATTTGAAGCAGGGAAACCAACCAGTGGTTCTTGCAGTATTCCAAGCTTGTAGACCTGTACCAGGATGGTAATAGTGTCAAAGGAGGTGAGCCAGAAGCTTGTAGTGCCATGAAAACTTATCAAAAATGTCAAGTAGAGGACGATTAAGTATATCAAAGATTGTAGAGAGGTCAAAAGAGATAAAGTTTGAGAAAAGTTCATGTTGAAGAGAGCAGAGTTGGTTGAATGATGAGGTTGGAAGTCAGACAGTGTAGACCCCTATTAATATAGACTCTCAAGGAGTTTAGTTACAAAAGGTAGGAGAGATAGAGGCTGATCACTAATGGGGATAGATGGATGAAGTCAGGGTTTTTTGAGGATGCAGCAAATATAGGAATGCTCATAGAACAAATGAAGATTGTGAGAAAAAACCCTAAAAAAAAAAAAAAAGAATAGTTAGCAATGGGAGGTAATGAAGGTCTGATTTAGGTGTGTTTTTTTTTTTTGCAAGGCAAATGGGGTTAAGTGGCTTGCCCAAGGACACACAGCTAGGTAATTATTAAGTGTCTAAGACCGGATTTGAACCCAGGTACTCCTGACTCCAGGGCCAGTGTTTTATCCACTGCGCCACCTAGCCACCCCTGAAGGTCTGATTTAGATGGTGATTTTGTGATTGAAGAGAAGAAGATAGATTCCAGAGATATCATAGAGATAGAAATATGATATGTCTATTTCATGAATATGTGGGCTGAAGGAGAGTGAGGAATCAATGATGATAAAAAGGTTACTATCCTCAATGATGTCAATGACTTAGAAAGTAATAGGAAATGTTGGAAAGGGGTGCATTTTGGAAGAAAGATAATGAGTTCTGGTTTTGACTAGACATCTTTGAGATGTCTATGGGACATCAGGTTCAAAATATGGACTAAACTATTGGAGATCAATACTGGTACTCAGGGCAGGGATTAGGGCTCATTTCATTGGTGTGAGTCATCTGTATAGAGATAATCATTAAACTCATAGATAGTGATGAGGTCATCAAGTAAGAGAAGAAAGAGGAAAAAAAAAGAATCCTAAAACAGAAACCCAGATTGTGGCAATATCGCCAATTAGGGGCATGATAAATAATGTTCTAGACAAAAAAACAATTGAGAAGATCCAGCAAATGAGAGAGATGAAAATTTTTGCTTAGATAATCCCAGATTTTCCACCAGTTTTTGCTTCTATGTCTTCAATTTTGATAGACTATTCTCTTAACATCTGTCTTGATCCCTATCCATTATAGAGCAATACTTATCATATCCAGATTTGTGAAGAACAAGATACAGGACCTGCTTATTCATAATTCAGATTCAGTACTTTTCCTCCTCAGTTTCTTTGTGTAATTACCTATTCCTTATTGAAACTCTATCCTCCCTTGAACTTCATCAAAATAAACTATATTAGTTCTCCACTAACTCTTCCATCTTCTTCTGGGCATCCTGACAGAATCCTACCCAAATTCAAAATACCACTTCCCAATTGAGCTCATTACTCTTAAACCCACAGAGTATTCTGACCTCTCTTATGGTACTTAGTACATACTAATTCATATAACAATTTTGGGTCATTTGTTTTATTCCTATCTATAAGCTCCACCATGGTGGCAGTCTTACTCATCTTCATTTCCTTTGCAACATCTACTATTATGCCTTGCCTATAACAGATACTGAATAAATATTTACTAATCTAATTAAGTTTATTAAATAGAAATATTTTCCTTATTCATAGGCTTAATATACAAACTAAAATGATTGAGCCATATTGGAACCCAGTGATTGAAAAACAGTAACAACTGCTATATAAATATATCATGGAAGTTAGGTGACATTGTGGATAGAGTGTCACCTCTGGATTCAAATCCAGATTCAGACATTAGCTGTATGATTCTGGACATGTCACTTGACCTGTTTGCCTCTTTCCTCATCTGTATATTGAGCTGGAGAAAGAACTGGGAATGGAAAATCATTTCAGTATCTTTGCCAAGAAAACCCCAAAGAGGGTCCCAGAGAGTCTGACACACCTGAAAGGACTGAACAACAAAAACAAAAATATAAATATATCATTTGAATTTACTGCCCTGGATTAGGTCTTCATACTCATATACTTAACAGCTGACCTTAGTATGGTATTTTATGATTTCCAAAGTACTGTGTGTCCATTATATCTTTTGTACTACATACTCTTAACAGCACTGGGGAGTAGTTAGCACAGATATTATTATCCTCCTTTTACAAATGAGAGGTTAAACAACATTTGCAAGGTCATACAGTATGAAAATAGAGGGTAAGGGATAGAGCCAGAATTCAAACCTGAACCTCTGACATCCAAATCCAGGCCTCCTTTCTCCATGAAATGGCTGCCACATAATGTAGGGGGAGTAGGAAGTCTATAAAGCATCTAAAGCAAATGCTTCATTTTACAGATGAGGAAACTGAGACCCAATAAAGGGACTTAACTGAGATCACATAATTAAAATATCAAAGTAGTGTTTGATTTAGGTTTTCTGACATTAACTCCCATGCATTTCTCTATAAACCACTGCCTTAACTTGTCATATGCTTCCACAAAAAAATGTAGGAAATAGAAGATCTTGAAAACTTTAAAATTACTTTTGAATAATCTTATAAAGGAGCCATTCATTCCCTGTTATTTAAGTGCCACGCTCTTTGAAGGATCCCAAAAGTCTAAGTGAAGCTTTAAGCTACTAAATCTTTAAACCGTACTAAGACTTTGAGGGTGCTCTGAATCATATTGTTTTAAATATCTGAAAAGACACTAAACTGAGAGTTAGATTAGGTTGTTTTGTTGATAACCAGGGACAAAATTGAATAAATGTCAGTTTCTATTTGTACCTCTGCCTCATAGTAGAAGAAATAAACAAAAGAAGCCCTATGTGAAAAGCATTCAAAAACATAGGTTGTTTTGTAAGTGGCTATAAAAATAAAACTGAAGGGATAGAAGCAATACTGCTGTGATCAGTGGGAAAGTTTACTAAAACAACAAAGTTATGTGGCAATGTTCTAAGCAACATTCTAAATTCTATTTTCTTAGATCAAAAAGAAAGGCTACCAAGTTCAATAGTTCTATTGATGCTATTTTGTTACATTACATCTTCCCATGTATAATTATATAGTGCCTGCAAAACTCAACGTGCTTAATACCTTAATACTTTGAGCACAAAGAAGACTGTGGTCATATGACTTTGCTATATTTAGTAAAGGTCTCTGTTTTCTGTTTAGCTCTCTGCTCACAATTTTCTGCTCTAAAGAAACAGGAGTTTCAAGTGTATACTGATCTTTCTCATTTCGTGAATGAACTGAATTAGCACCTGTTTTCAACTGTCAAAATACATTAAAAACTGGAAGGAGATGGTTTATGTTCTGCTCTTTCATCATGGGGGGTATTTTTTTTCCTGTTTTCCTCTTCAAAAGAAGGAAGGAAGGAAGGAAGGCACAATATGCTATTTACCAAATGTTTCTGAAATCTAAAATGTGAATTCAGAGACTTCAACAGTGGAATTGTGATCCCATTCTAAAGTGATTTCAGTAAAACCTTTTGAAAGAAAAAACTGGCCGATATAGCCTTGTAAAATTACTTTAGAAATTCAAAGACAATAAAAAATTAGTTTTACAATGGGGGAAGGATGATTAATTCATTGCTTACCATCTATTAATTGAAACTTTTCCTTCCAATATTACCTTCCATCTACTCTGTATATAGTATACATGTACCCAATTATTTACAGGTTGTGTCCACCACTAGAATGCAAGCTCCTTGAGGGTAGGGACTATTTTTGCCATTCTTTGTATTCTCGAACTTAGTACCTAGCACATAATTAACATTTAATAAATTGACTGATTACCTTTGTAATCTATCTCTATAAAAGTCATCATCAATTAAAAAGGATTAAAAATAAATACAGTTTAATAAATATAACCAACTGGAGAAAAAGAAGGTTCCTTATAGCTTGGTTAGGCCACTAAAATTTTTTGGGTCTCATTTCTCTTATTTGAAACAAGTTAACTTATTTCAAACACATTAAGTTCTTATTATGTTTCAGAAACCCTGTGCTAAGTGTTGGGGGGGGATGGGGGGAAGAATACAAAATGAGGCAAAAGACAGTCCTTGCTTTCTAGGAGTTCATAATCTAATGGGGGAGACAACATACAAAGATATATGTGTTATGTATACATTTATATGTATATATACATACATAAATGCACAGCAAACCATATACAGAATAAATAGGAAATAATTAGAAGAGGTAAGGCACTGAAATTAAGAGGGGTTAGGAATGGGGATAGATGGGATTTTAATTGGGCTTTAATGGAAGTAGATGCCTCTTCTCATTTTTACCTGTTAAAATCCTGTAAATTAATTGCCACTTCCTCTATGAAGCCTTCCCTTATCTCTTCAACTGCAAGTGAGCGGCTAGTTCCTCAATTTTTTCAAGAATGTTTCCATTAGATTTCTTCTTTAGTCTTCACATTCTCCCTCCTCTTGTTCTTATCTGTGTACCCTCAGTAATAGCTAAACTTGCTGGCTGAAGGGACTATTCCATTATTCATATTTGCATTTTTAGCTTCTGGAAGTGTCTTGCATATTGAAGGTTCTTAAGGCACATTTGTTTAATTGAATGGGACTACCAAATCCAGTGAGTGATTTTTTTGAGGCTCATGACCCAAATAGCCCATATTCACTATGATAGAGTAGAAAGAGAATTTGACCATTGTTTGATTTTTTTTCACAGCTGACTATCTAGTTTATAGATTATCCAAACCCAGAGAATCTTGATCTTTAGTCCCAATTATACAATTAACTAATTCTGTTACTTTGGGTAGGTCATTTAACCTCCTTGGGTCTCAATTTCATTACTTGGATAAGAAATTAGGGGAATTGGACTAGATTATCTTTCCCAAACTACTTTTAATGTGAAGTACTTCTGGATTTAAAATATATTGGCAAAACTCATACAGGTCTTATCCCAGTCCTGAGATAATTGTGGACATGGACTGTCAGAGGAAATACTGCAGCAAATCAAGAAAATAAAATCCATTTTCCTTGACTCCAAATGCTATTCACTAAATATAATTTAACACTTCATATTAATATTATATGGATATATAGAAAATTATGGCAGATATATATGAAGAGGTATAGAAATATTCTGGTAATTTTGACAGTGTTGAAATATCAATAGATTTTTTAGCTTTAGAAATACAGAATTTTACAATTGGAAGGCGTCTCTGAGGTCATTCAGTTTAAACCATACCTAAAAAGATTCTGTGCTATAACATAAATCATAAATGGACTTCTAGCCTTTGAATGAAGACCTCCAGTGAGCATGACTTTACTTTCTCCTAAAGTAGGCCATTTCATTTTGGACAGCTCTGTTAGGAAAAGTTTTCCAGTTTTTGAAGAAGTCATTCTGGTCCTTTATGATCATTACTTTCTTTACTGGAAGTTTGTTGATCAAATTTAATGATCAATTCTAGAATTTCCCTAGGAATTGAAGTCAAGTTCACTGGCCTCTGCAATTTGCAGATTTTGTATTAGCTTCCTCTTAGTCATTTTTGTTCTGTCATTTCCAGTGCAAAGGTCTTTGTCCTAAGCAGAGACTACTAAAGTCAAATAATAGAGTAGTGTTGCTATCTCTTTTTATTTCTTATCATGGTCTCATTAATTCCAAGCAAAAATCCTTTCCTTTCTTTGATCCTCATTTTTTCTCTCAGATAGTAACTCCTCTTTATTACCTTCCCTTCCCATTCTCATTCACTCTTTGTATTCTTTGGAATAAGATGTTCAGAAGACTGTGGGTCCACAATCATAAAATAGTAGCTGATGAGTCCCCACTCATGGGATTATCTTTAGACATTAGCCAGGTGACATAATTAACTCAAAGCAAAAGCATTTCCTGAAGTGGAAGAGTAAGAAATAAAGTATACTTTCCATAAGCCTGGGACCTATCTAACAGCAGTGGTGAGAAATGAATACTTGTTGAGTTTATGAGTAGAAAGGTATTCTCTGGGAATATATGATCATGGCACCAAAACAGAAGAAAGGTCATACTTACCTCTAATAATGAAGGACCCCTGTTATCCTTTCATAAAATCCTTGTGCTTTCCTCAAAGGGAACAAGCTGTTTTGCTGCACCCTGTGGCCTTCTCCTGGCAATGTTTCTACTGCTTGGTTTTAAGTCTCCACCATTCCCAGCTTCAGGGTCAACTGAATTCTTGCTCTAGGGTGCTGATGGAATGTTTTTCTGGAAAGAATTGGCATTCATATAATGCATTCAACCAGAGACTTCACTTTTCTATTCCCTGAAAGTCTTAGCTATCTATCTAGCCTGCTATCTTCTGAATAGGATTCTAGCTCCAAGCACCAGACTGATTCTTCTCAACTGCTCAACTTTAATTAAACTATCTGGACAATTCTCCCATGGTCTCATGCTTCTGTGACATGATGTCACTGATAGATACCCTGATCTCAGGATTTTTTTCTTAAGATTTTCATATTCATATTGGGTTGATTTTCCTTTAGAATTTTAGCCCATAAGATCCTACTTAGCTCTTCCCTAAGGCCTTTGAAATTTGTTTTCCTAAAATCTGTGGTTTATTTTGAATTATAATTGGTCCTCCTCTCCTTATCTATCACAAACTCCAGAAAAGAATGATCACTTTCTCAAAAGGTTCCCATCATTCACCCTTGTAATTTTCCCCTTCCTCTTAATGAGAATTAAATTCACAAGAGAATTTTGCCTTGTGATTCCTCTACCTTTTGAAAGAGAAAGTTATCAGTAAAGGAAATAAAGAAGTTATTAGGTTATCTTCTTTTTGCAGAAAAATGATTCCAGGAAATATATGGGTAAATGAATGCCCTGTATCACTGTACTTTATTACACTTATTCAGCCTTCTGTTCTGTTTCACAAATTCCTCATCAATTCCTCTTTCTGTTCAAGATGCGTGGAGTGACAAGGCAAGTCAGGGCAATAAGAATTTATTTAGCACTTAATCTATGTCTGGTCCCATGCTAGGGCAAAAAGAAAACAATCCTTATTCTTGAAGAGATTACATCTTTATGGAAGAAAGTAATACCCTAAAAAAATGGAGCTGGGTGCAAGTACCCAGGCATGAAAATCTGGAAAGTTAGAAGCAGATCTAGGTAAGAAATGATGGTTAACTGACCTATGCTCTTCCCTAAAATGGAAGCCATGGGAGGAACTCACCAATGGAAGAAGGAGCCTGGCATCTTGGAAGAATGTTTCAAGATAAGAAGGGCACACAGGGAAAAAAGGATGTTCCCTGGAGCTGATGAAAGTTCCAGGATTAAACATTAGCTGAGGGATAGTTTGGCAAAGTCCAGAAAATCAGAAATAAACAAAATCATTTGTTTTTTCCCTCCATTAATCTGTATCCAAATGCTCTCTTTCATACTTCCCCCCTTCTGTTTTCTATATTTCTTTTTTTTTGCAAGGCAATGGGGTTAAGTGGCTTGTCCAGGGCCACACAGCTAGGTAATTATTAAGTGTCTGAGCCCGGATTTGAACTCAGGTACTCCTTACTCCAGGGCTAGTGCTCTATCCATTGTGCCACCTAGCCACCCCCTCTACATTTCTTAATATAAAATGCTATTCACTCCTAACACCTTTAACCCATCTTATTTATTTTAAATAAGGTATACCAATCCAGAGTCATATTTTAATAATGGATTTCAGTCCACCAAGTCTTTCCCTCTATTTCATTTTCCTTTTCTTCTTTCTCTTCCTCCTCTTCCTCCTCTTATTCTTCTTCCTCTGCTTCCTCTCTCTCTCCTTTCTGTCCATCTCCAACCAACAGTTAATAACAATTATCTTTTAGTTATATGCACATGATATTTTTGTTGAACAAGTTTTCATAGCTCCTCTTGTATGTTTTGATTCAGAAAGAATTATACCAGAAGCCTTACTGAGACATTAAGATTATGCTATTTCAAAAACCATACTTATGTTTTCTAGAATTTTAAAAATTGACTTTAAGAATAAAGTATTACAGATTCTCAGATTTAGAAGGTACCTCATAGATCACCTAGTCTGAAATCTATTAAAAAACTAGATCCCTCTATGAGTGGTCAATCATTTCCAATGAATGGTCAAAGATCTTTTTTCTGATGGTCTTCAGAGAGAAGAGATTGACCAACTAATACCTAAGGCAACTCATAGCACTTTGGGTTTGCTCTAATTGTTAGGAAGTTTTTCCTGACTATGTCTCTGTTAAAAGATATCACTGATGTCAGTTTTGATATATGCATATCCTGGAAACAATGTTAAGGCTATCAGACTGCCTTCTTTTGGGGAGAGAGAGAGAGAGAAAAGAAAAAACTGTAAAATTCAAAACCTTGCAAAAAATTATTGGTAGAAACTACTATTATATATAATTGGAAAATGAATAAAATATTTATATTAAAAAGATACCACTGATGATGAAAGGAGGGAAGGAGCTACTCTCTGCTTCTCTTTCCAGCTTAAAAATTTCTTTCTTAATGTTTTCACATTCATACGCAGCTGATTTTTCATCTAGAAACCTGCTTTCTTAAAACTAAAGGTATTTGTCACCCTAAATTAGCCTCTTTGCCACTTCTAACCATTTTTTGTAGTTTTGCCCTCTAAGGCCAATGAGAAAAAGTCTAATCCTTCTTCCTTATGATAGCCTTTCAAATACTTGAAGATCAATAAGGTAATTGCATGCAATTTGACAGCTAATCTCAGAACACAGACTGAAAAATTTTACTGTCATTTACAAAAATAAATTTTTTTTCCTTCCTGCCTGTCTCATAAAAAAATAGCCCTTTTCCTAGCCAAGGCACACCTCTCTATATAGACTTTTGATCCCACCCATCCTGTATTCTCCAGCAGATTGTCCCTACTGTTTCTAATTTTCAGTTTCTGTCCATCTATCCATTCCTTTTTTTTTTGCTACTTACAAGCTCATTCATGCCCTTCCATTCTTGAATCAACCAAAAAACCCTCATTTTATTTGATGATTCTAAGTAACTAGTGACCTATATAATCTCCTCTAAAAATTTTTTTGCATACTTAAATACTAAAAAATCAAAAAGCATTTCCATACACAACAAAAAAATATAAAAGGATCCTAATGAAACTGTGAATCCCCATTTCAAGTCACTAGCTTTATAAAAAGTATAACATTGCCCTGCTTCTCTCTGTTCTCTTTGGTACATTTTAAAAAATGTTATAACCACTTTTTTGGGGGGGAGGGGTATTACTATTGCAAACCCTTCCCCTCTCCCATTTAAAAACCAAGAGACTGGGGGCAGGTAGATGACACAGTGGATAGAGCACTGGCCTTGGAGTCAGGAACATCTCAGTTCAGATGCAGCGAGTCACTTGAAACTTAATAGCTGTCTAACCCTGGTCAAGTCACTTAACCCCAATTGCCTCACCAATACAAGGGGAGGGGAGGAGAGGAGGGGAAGGGAGGGGAGGGGAGGGGAGGGGAGGGGAGGGGAGGGGAGGGGAGGGGAGGGGAGGGGAAAGAAGAAGAAAGAAAGAAAGAGAGAGAGAGAGAGAGAGAGAGAGAGAACAATGAACAATGAAAGAGGGAGAAAAATGTAACTTGTAACAAATAAGCAAGGTCATAAAACAAATCCACACAGTGGCCAGGTCCAAAAAATGTATATCTCTACAACTTGAGTCTAAACTTTTTTCAGGAGATGGGCAGCATGTTTCATTATTGGCATTCTAGAAACACGAATGGTCATTGCATTGATCAGAGTTCTTAAGTCTTTTGAATTTGTTTTTCTTTACAATGTTGCTGTTCTTGTTTAAATTATTCTCCTGGTTTTGCTAGCTCGAGAAGGAAAGGAAGATGGAGATAGAAGTATAATAGAGGATGAAACAATCACCTTCTGATCTTGAAGAGAAGATTACAAATTGGGGAAGAGATTAAAAAAAAAGTAAAGAGCTAGACTATAAAGACATACATTAGATTTCCCCTTAGACAATTGGAGAATTGTGATATATGAATGCAATGAAATATTATTGTCCTATAAGAATTAAAAAAAAGATAATTTCAGAGAATTTTGGATAGTAAATGAAGTTAGTAAAACTACTAGGGTGGCAGGGGTGGTGGTGGTGAAAAAAAGGAAAATTCTTGTAACATATTTATGTCATAAAGCAAAATTAATTCCTTCATTGATTATGTCTAAAAGATATCTCAATCTGTACCTTGACTTCATCACCCCTCTGACAAGAGATGCATAGCATGTTTGATCATATGTCCTCTGGAATCCTGGTTGGTCATTTTGTTGATCAGGATTCTTAAAGCTTTCAAAGTTATTTGGCTTTAAAAATTTATTATGATATAAATTATTCTTCTGGTTCTTTTCATTTCATTCAATATCAGTTCATACAAGTCTTTCCAGGTTTTTCTCAAACTGTCTCATCATTTTTTATAGCACAATTGTATTCCAATACAACCCTATGCCATTCCCCAGTAGATGGCTATGCCATTAGTTTCATGTTACCATAAAAAAAATTTTTTTCACATATAGGTCTTTTTCCTCTTCCTTTAATTTTTTTTGGCATAGACCTAATAGTGTCAGTGGGTCAAAGATTATGCTTATTTTAGAATGTTTGGGAACATATTTACAAATTGTTTTTTTATGATGGACAATTCATGTCCATAAAGTGCCTGTTTCTCAAGGCATCTTCAATATTTTTCATTTTCTTCCCCTTCCCCCAACTTTGACAGTATAATGGATGTGATTTGGGACATTTTAGAAATATGGTTACTGGTGGCTTGTATTTTCTTTGAAAAATATCTGATCATAGCCTTTGATCATTTATTAATTTGGGAAACATTCTTATTCTCATTTATGATTTCTTGAAATAGAATCTCTGTCCTTTTTTAGGGAATACTAAATACCTCTCCTTGACCTCTTTCCAGGGCAGTTGTTTTTGATGCTGGATGTCTTATATTTTTTCTATTTTTTCAATCTTTTGATTTTATTCTAATTTTTCTGCTACCTCAGGGATCCATTGATTTTATTTGGTCTAAGATAATTTTCAAGGAAACAATTTCTTGGATAAATTTTAACACTTTCTCTTATCAGCTATATATTCTCCTAATTCATTATTTCTAAACTTTTTTTTTTGCTCTCTTGCTTCATTTCTTCTAGGTATTTAGTCCTCGTAGAAAAATCTGTTTTTCCTATGCAATTGTTACAGAATTACTTACTCCTTTGGGGGAGCTCTAGACTTACAATAATTTTTACTATTTGTTGATATTTTCTTTGATTTTCTTATCTCTCTGACTTTAATTCCAAATAAGCAGGACCAGGCACTGTTCCCTGCTCCTTTGTAGGTAGGGAGACTGGTCCTACTGACTTTCTTTTGAGTTTTCTGGGTTCCTCTGCTTACCTTCACTGAGGTTATCACCTCTTAGAATCCTTGGGTTTCAGAGTGCTATATCATCCCCTTCTCTGATTTTTCAGAATGGTAGGAAACTCAAGAATCCAGGAAACCTGGGTTATCCCTATTTAAACATTGTAGCACCACGTTAGTCACTGCCCCCTGCCTACTGCTCCTCTGTACTCTTAAGGTACCCACCTTGGGACTTTGTGACCTCTCTGGGAGTTCTCGGGGACTGCTCTGCACTTGCTGAATCAGGACACAGAGACTTACAAGTTACAAGTGACCCTTGAACTAGGAAACAACACTGTGCTGCCACTAGTTTTATTGACAAAGTCCCCTTCCCTATTTCTTTTGAGCCTCTGGATGATGATGATGATGTGATCTCACAAACACACACAAACACACACACACACACACACACACACACAAACATGAGCACTTGAGAGTGAGCAGTTCTGGAATGAAATAAATCATTTACTATACTTTCTCTTTGGATTTCATGATCATTACTGAATCAGGCACAGGTATCAGGCTTTTGTTGAATAGGTATATGGGAACTAGGCACCAGAATACTGTTCAGGGATATTGGGAAGTGATTCCACCAATCCTCAATGATATCTATGAACTAAAATTTGCCTCCTTGTATTAGTACTTTTGT
This sequence comes from Macrotis lagotis, assembly GCF_037893015.1. Lineage (NCBI taxonomy): Eukaryota > Metazoa > Chordata > Mammalia > Peramelemorphia > Peramelidae > Macrotis > Macrotis lagotis. The sequence goes on along the minus strand of NC_133658.1, from coordinate 256,621,169 downwards.
CTGTTTCCTATATCTAGGGTATTTGAGTGTAGTCATTTAAGATCATGAATTTTTTCTCCTGTGATGTCTTAGCTGCTAGTCTTCCTTCATATTGCCAGCTTTTTAAAGTGTCTAGCTTAGATATACATAGGCAGTTCCTCTCTCCTACTTTTATTTTTGTTTAAAGACTTTTTTTCTTAGATTTCTAAGATACCTGGCAAGTGAATTCTTTCTAGTTTTTAATTAGGTATATCAAATCCCTGACCAGGAATCTGTTATCTCTATATTTTAACCTATGTTTGAAAAAGTCTAAATTGCATCTTCAGACACCATCTTTCTAATTCAATTGTTCACTTCCCAAATCAATTTTTCTCTTTTGCATTCTTGCCTACAAAGAAAAACAGTGAAGAAAACACATGTACTTCTATGGTCTTCAGTTTCTTGTCCAATATTTAACTTTTGCAATAATTTTAGGGTTTGGGTTATTTTGCAGGTAGTATCAAGTGTAGTCATATGCATCAAGAGAAATGAGTATTACTAATCAGTTGTTTTTTTTTAATTCTTGGGAAATTTTCTATTATGCATCCCTTACAAACCCTAAAAAGATTAAAGACTTCTCAGTCAGGAGCAGCTAGGTGGCACAGTGGATAAAGCACCAGCCCTGGAGTCAGGAGTACCTGGGTTCAAATTGGGTCTCAGACACTTAATAATTACCTAGTTGTGTGGCCTTGGGCAAACCACTTAACCCCATTTGCCTTGCAAAAACCTAAAAAAAAAGACTTCTCAGTTGTTGTCAGGTCTACTATTATCATTCTTTGGAGGACAGACTGCATCTTCTCCAGAACTCCCACCAGTTTCTAAAAGAGAAGGTGATAGAACTGGAGGAATACCACTCCACATTCCAATTTGGAAGATTAGAGACTTGACCCTGTCAGGTTGGAAATTAAAAATATTACACAGAGAAGGAAAAGGATGGTTATATAATTAGAACTAATAACAGATTTGTAGTTGCTCTTAAAGAGGAGGGAACTGGGTGCTCTGAAAAAATATGCTGATAACAGTAGAGAAATCTTTTTGTCTTTTTTAGGATCTGTATGGGAAACATAAAAAATTTTCCAAAAAAACATATTAGTAGTACCGGTTTCTTTTCATTCACATGAATACAAATGACACTATCTATGAAATAACCCAAACCCTAAATTTTAAGACTTTCAAACCTGTGGAGATCAAAGGGAATTTTGCAGTAACTTACAAGTTGTGTGCTATGTTTTTATTTCTGCCATAGACAAGGGTTTACTGTGTTCAGAAAGACAAACAAATAAACAATAACAACAACTATTTGTACATGTGTAACTTTTACTACCTAAAATTTTTGCTTTCAAAAACTCATCCAACTTTCATTCTTTTAGCTTCTGCAACTCCACTGCTACTCCCTAGCTCTTTTCTTTTCTTGCACAAATCTCTGGTTTCACCAATTAGCCCCACCCACTAATCCTCTCTTCCTCGTTTGCTTTAAATTCCAATTTGTTCCATTAACTTGTCCTATGTACTCTGCTTTTTCCAACTACTTTCTCCTTTTCTTTCTACTCCAGACTTCCTCTTCAGAGCTTGCCACTGATCCTTTAATTCTCTCCCATAGAATCTATAAGAATTGGGACTTCTAGATTTATATTTCAAATTGACCTCAATTTCTTAAAATTTCTCCTTCTCAAGTATAATATATGAACTTCTTTGTAAGTCCAAATCACCTACAGAATTTCCTCACCCATATTCTTTCTCTATTCACCTTGCTCTTTTTCCCACAACTGTCTTCCACAGAACTGAAAGTTAAGGCAATTAAATCCACAAAGAACAAGGAGTCAATGATTATTTTTATAGCTTGATGCTTCAGATTCTCTCTTGCATGGGGTCAGTAACTGTTATCCACTGGAATTGCTTAACTCTGCATAAATCTTGTATGTACTTTATCATTTACTTGGTGTCTCTTCCATTGGAATATGCATTTCTCGAGGTCACTGACTGCTTTTGCCTTTCATTATATAATCTGCCCTTAGCACAATGCCTAATAGAAAGTGTTAAATAAAAGTTTGTCCCCTTACTGATTTAAGATAAAACTCTTATCTCAGGGCAGTTAGGTGGTGCAGTGGATAAAGCACCAGCCCTGGAATCAGGATCACCTGAGTTCAAATTCAACCTCTGACATTTAATAATTAACCTAGCTGTGTGACCCTGGGCAAGTCACTTAATCCCATTGCCTTGCCAAAAGAAATGATCTTATCACCACACTTACATTTTACTAAATCTCATCCTGTTTTTAAACAGTTTCTCCTCTTCTCACTTCTTTTATAAAAATATGCATTCAAAGAAAGGGGAAGCTATAGATGATTCCATAACTGAATTAAACACTAATGGCGAATCAACCATCCAACAGAATGTATACTCCTTAATTGTTTTTGTCCTTGTAATACTAGTATCTTACTGGATGCCAAAAACATAATATGAATTTAATAAATTCTTGTTGAATGAATGGAATTTACGAAGTCTTAGAGAATTGCCTGGGGGTGGTAAGAGGTTAAATGTTTTATCCAGGGTCACACAACTAAGTCTCAGTCAGAATTTGATATTACCCTGACTCCAAAGCCCCATTCTTTATCCACTTTGCTATACTGCCTAGTTTTACCAAAAAAAAACCCCAAATAAAATGAAAACATATTTATATAATTTTATGCTTTACAAAATACATTTCTCAAAAAAAATTGGTGAGGTAGCCCATATTTTAATATCCACATTTAACAGATGGGAACATGAGATTCAGAATGGGAAATGATATGTTCTTGTTGACACACCTAGTAAATGGTAGAGAAAGTACTCTCAAATTTAGGTTTGCTAACTTAAAACTACAACTTGCTCTTGCAAGGTGGCTCTTGTTTTCTTGTTGTATCTCTATAGCCATAATAGAGAATTTGGCATGATTGTTTCAGAGCTGACTATTCAGTATGTGGATTATCCAGGTTCACTACCACTTGCCTTTATTCCATTTCACTGCTCGTTAGCACTTCCTTCTGTAACTATATACACCCAAGGAAAATAAAAGAGAACATTTGAACAAGTTTTATTCTCTTTCATCATCCCTGTTTAAAGGTCAACTCTGGAGAAGACAGAAACTGTTAACTCAAATGAAATTTAGGAATTATTTACATCTTAGTTTTGGTACACAATTACTAAAAATCTATCTTTACAGAAATTCCTTTAAAACTCACTAATGTGATGCAAGCTTTTGGAAGTAAACAGTCTTTAATTCATACCATTATGCTTCATACTCACTGAGCTGAGATGTCCTAATTAGTGGCCCTTTAATTTTCTGGATTCTTTTGATGTTCTCACATTAATTTAACCAACTCTCAATTATCTGTGTTAATTGGGTGAAGCAGGGGTTCAGATAAACTAAAACTACTGGATAATCCTCAAACCCTTTATATTTGGCTTTGAAGTGCATTATATGACTTGTCTGGCAGCAGATTTACCCTCCTAATTCTGTTTGGCTTAGCCTGATATTAAGATGTGTTTGCATTCCCTGAACACAAAGTGGCTGTTGACAGAGGAAGGGCAGTTTAGAAAGCCTACTGGATGGTGGGGAAAGTCAGTTCTGGGGTCAACAGTATGTTGCAGAAAATCCACAGAATGAACAATTTATATGTTCAGAATCAAGATGACCAGTAGTTAAATCCTTCCTGGAAAAAAAAAAAGTTTCTAAACAGTATTCCTTCTAATTACATGCATGTAATCAATAGACCTGGCAAGACTCCAAAGCAAGCTTCTTCTTCAGTCCCTATTCCTTACAAAATCAGAAGGCCATCTACCCAAGAAGTACAATAGGAAAATAAAGATTATATTCCCTTTTCATCTATTTCTGCTTCCCTTCTACCTCCCCAGGGGGCCCAAAATAATATTCTGTGTCCAAAGGAGACCCAATAAATGTTGATACTTTACACACAATCTTACTTAACTTCCTATGACATACTTAGGGGACCTGACATTGATGTAGCTTGTAAACCCTTTATCCTTTTATTGGATAGCCTTTATAACTTAAACAAGGATGTCCTCAAATTCTTACTGATGTTTTAAACTATTAACACTTAAAACTGCCATAAGACTTTTGGGACACCCTGTTTGGCACTTTAAAGATTATAAGGTATCTTATAACATATAATCTTTCTATTAATTTTTCACAACAAACTGCAAGACAGATTATTATTATCCCCACTGTGCAACTGAAAAATTGAGGTTCAAAGAGATTATATGGCATATTGGTGCCTATACACTTAGAGTCAGAGACTGAAATCAAATCTGTCTTTTTTGATTCCATTGCTAGCACTCTCTATTGCATGTTGCTAAGTACCAAAATTAGTATTGTGTTGAGTCACTTTTGGAAGTTTTGTCTGATTCTCCATTATACCATTTGAGGTTTACTTGGCAAAATACTGAAACAGTTTGCCATTTGCTTTTCCAGTTCATTTTACATTTGAAGAACTGAGGCAAATGGGGTTAAATGACTTGCCCAAGGTCACACATCTACTAAGAGTCTGGGACTGACCTGGAACTCAGGTCTTCCTGACTTCAGACCTACTTGCCCTCAGCATCAGTTTAAAATAAATGACTTCCAAGGGAACTGTTTAGAAAACAGGTAATAGTAAATCATGAAAATGTAGGTACAATCAAGCTAATCAAAAACCAGTGATGCCAGTGATGTTTGGGTTTCTCCAATCTTTGCTAACCTGGTCTGCTAATGACAGTCATGCCCACAGTCCATTCCATTGCTAGGACTAGGCACAAAGCCTTTCTTTTGTGGTTGGACTTGCCAATTTATGTTCCATTGGCTTAGCCATGAGAATCCAGGGTCATTTTCATGCTACAATGTTGGAGCAGGGTTTGAGTAGAGGTCTTGTCCTATTTAAAAAAAAAAATGGAACATAAGTAAATCTTACCTTATGTTGACATAAATTACCTTCTTTAAGGCTTGGCTGAAAAGACAAAGAAGGATGATCAGATACATTTCACTCATATAAATGCCTAATAGCTGTATGCCTATCTGATTCTCAATAGTTAAATAGTGTGTGCTTTAGAAAACTTGTCAAGGCTAAAAAAATGTTTTAGGCAATTTTTAACTGGAATTGTGCCTACATTTTCATGATTTGCAGATTTCCTTTAAATATTAGATTGTGAGTGCTAAATTTTAAAAATGTGCTATTTGGACATTTGATGACAACTTTATTTTTAAAAGTGTTTGCATGGAAAATATGATTAAATGTATTAAGCAAATTCTTTTTTAAGTTATGATCCAAAGATTTGTGCTAGATGAACTTTGTCCCTGGTGTGATTAGGGAACATATTGGGAATGTTCACGTGCTTATTTTTATTTTTAAAAATAAAACTTGTGTCAAATGGTAACAAATTTATGCATTTCTATTCCTTTTCTAAGCACATTTACTCCATTTTTAAAAGTTTTCCTAATTTTTTCCAAGGGTGTTGTTTAGAAAACAGATAATAGCAAAAAAAATTATATGTGTTTACCATATCTGAATTAATATTTTCTCATTTTCCAATAAAAAAAGATTTTTCCTTGTGTCATTCAAATATTTTTTAAGTTGAGGTAAAATGGTATGGCAAGTTTAACTTAAATATCTGCTTCTAAGACATGTCCTCCCATTTCCAATGTTTTCCTAATATTGCTGGCCCTGGAAAATTTTCTAAAAATTACCTAAGCTACCATGCTTTACAATGATCATGTTTCTAGAATTCTTTGTAAGGAAGAGAATAGACATCTTTTGTGAATTTGAATATGTCAAACATTCAAATCATTTTAGATCATTTGAAATAAATGCCTTTTTTTAAGTAGATAATAAAAACATCAGTTTGGTATTAGAGAAAAGACTTATGAATGGATGGCCCTTCTAACACAGCTATGTTTGCTCCTGGCCTTTTGTATCATGGCATTTGAAAGCATTACCAGGGAAAGAAAATACTTGTTTTTCATTTTGGTTTTTCCCTCTTAGTATTTATTTTTATTGTTTGACATCTTTTTATCACTAACAGATGTGCTCAGCTTTAAACTATCCCACACATTATTTGGTGCATGCTTTCAGTTTACAAAAGAATAATAACAGCAAAATAATAAAACAACAGTAGTGGAAAGGCCCATCTGGAATCAGATCTACAGGGAGAGATGCATTATGAAAATCCTTAGTTGGGGGGGGGGGGTTCTTTCTTAATAAGCATTCCAGTATGTAACCCCACAGCAATCTGTGTGTGAGCTTTGCATGAACAATCATTTACAGACATAGAACAGAACTAACACATGGAACTGTCTAAATCTAACAGATGGAATATCTTGAAAGAGAATGCCAACTTGAGAGACAACATTTAGGGGCCAGGTTGGGGGTCCTTCCATACATATTGACCCTTTATGCAGGTAGAGTTGTTAATTAGCTCCCTTGCCCAGCATTTGCTGCTAGAGGAGTTTCAGTTACAGTATTGTGGTGAATCATTTCCTTCTACAGCCCCTGGTGATCAATCATATGAGGGCCTCGGCTATATTTTAACACCAGTTTTTAAGAGGAAAAAGTTCCTCATACTTGAAACACATAAAAAGGACTTAGATTTTAATATACCAAATAGCATGTGCAGGGGATTAAATACATGTCCTTCCTTATTAGTAAACAGAATAATCACAATAGTATAGACTATAACACAAAAATAAAGATATTTACTTAAGAACATGAAAATAACTAAGAATACCTAGTTCTAAAAAATCTACATAAACATGTGTAGTCCTTGGTTGTGATTAAGATAAGTAGTTTAAAAATCAGAAATACTATCAAATAAATAAGAAGGTTTCTCTTTCCAGTTTAATTTATAACAATGACATTCCTTCCTGAAGGCAGAATCAGGGCGAGTGGGGGTTGGGTCTATTTGCATTTGCTGAGACTCACAGGATTTCACACATGGACTGAGTGAGTAGAGATTATGTGGAAATACTGGCACTTGTATATTATTGCTTGTGCTACAGTGTTTTCTGATTGCCAAATCAATATCACATTGGCTGTCTTTAAAAAAACACAACAGGTCTGTTTTTAATAGCTGGCTAAACTGAAGAAATTACAGCAGTTATTTAGAAAAGGGTCACCTTTGATCCACTGATCTACTTAGAGGAGTGTGTAAGAATGAGTTTATAGACTGAGATCATTAACAAATTAAGAGAAAAAGGAAGGGAAAACTGAGTTACAGAAATACAGGAAGTGTAAGGCTTCTTTCAGTTGTTGAAACATTTGATATTGTTTTTTTGAAGTCTCAATTGTCTAGGGATTCTTCTCCCCCTCCCCCAATGGGATAATACATTATTTGAATTTAAAACAAACACACAATAGCAAACACATAATGAATCAATACTTAAATAAAAATTTGCACTAAAGCATTTAATTTTGCAATGGGTAGTTTCTTAAATATATTGTTATAGTCTTTTGTTTTTAATGTTTGCAATTAACTGAAATTATGTTTATTTCACTATTTTGCATGGCACTGTACTCTTAACTGCTGAGCCTTTTAAAATTGTTTGTTTTGGGGTTTGGGTTTTTTTATTCAGCAAACTTCCTTTGGAAATTGTGATTATTTAAAATTAATTGTAATTTTTCTTTTTCTTTTTTCATTTTTGTAACTAACAAACACATTAAGTACAATTTTCCATTTTTGCAAAAAAAACCATAAAAAAATGACAGCTAATTATGCTTATACAGTACTTCCTGTAGGTCCCTTAGCTTTTTCCCATTTGTAGTCCCTAGACACACAAAAAAGAATACTACGACTTAAGTGCTATATAACTGAACCACAAAAAAGAATAACTCTCCCTCTTCTGCCCCTCTCCCACACATTGTAGTTCAGAAATTTCTTATCCCTAGCTTCATGATCTCAATCCCCAGGCATTCAGAGACTTTTAGAAGGAACCTGAGAGATTATTTATTCTAAGACCTTCATTTTTCAGTTGAAGAAAAGGAAGCTGATGTAGCATTTGTCCTAGAATTAGTAACAAAACTGGAACTAGAGCATGGGTACTTCTATTATCCAGTGTTCTGCAAATATGACTTTGTTGGTTTTCATTGATCCTTCTTGGTTCTTCTCCATGATGATTTTTTTTTTTTTAGTTTTTGCAAGGCAGTGGGGTTAAGTAGCTTGCCCAAAGCCACACAGCTAGGTAATTATTAAGTGTTGGAGGTCAGATTTGAACTCAGGTACTCTTGACTCTAGGGCCGGTGCTCTATCCAATGCACCACCTAGCCTCCCCCTATGATTCTCTTTTTTTAAGGGATAAATACTTTTCTCTTTATTAAAAAAACAAAACCATAGTTGCACGTGTCTGTTTATTTCTTTGTGGGTTTATATTGAAGAAATGAAAATCCACTCCTATGATTTTTAACATGAGCATGCAATGACTGGAATTGAAAAGTTTCTGTAATAATGACCTTGTCCCTTTGGCTATATATCCTTACTCAAACTCCTGCCAGGGGCAGCATAGTCCACTTGACTCAGATATTTTTGATGAAGATGTATAGTTAGGAATGACAGAAGTTAAAAGCATACTAACATGCATAAAACCATATATAGCTGGCTTTGAAAGTAATTTGTTCATTTCAGGTATTTGGATTGATAAATATTTTTTAAAGTTCAACCAATAGATTTTATGGATTTTTTCCCTAGGAAAAATGCTACTTAAATGGCCTAACACATTGTTTAGATGTAGTAGGTACTTAATAGGATTATGGATTTGGAGCTGGAAGGGATTTTAGAGATTAGCTAGACCACTCCCTTCTCTTTCCTCTCAGGTGAGGGAATTGAGGCCCAGATCAAATAAATTGTTTGCCCAAAATCACTTAACTAGTAGGTAGCACAACCAGGGTTTTTATTTTGTTCTTCTGACACCAAATATTGCCCCAAAATGAATTGTAGAATTTAAATGAACTTAATATATTTATTGCCCCCTATCTGTAACAAAACAATTACTAAATTTAGTATTTTTTCCCTCTGATAAAGGCAAAGTTTGATTTTGTCTTTCTTTTCATAATTAATAGCTAAGCTAATAATTAAACTACTAATGATTTGGTAGGAGGATAAAGAATAAAATTTTTAGCTTGGCATCCAAAGACCTTCATACTGTACTTAATTTAGAACTAGTTGACCCTTCCCCCAAATAGTCATTAATGACAATGTCAGCTTGGAAGGAACTCTGTTGTAATGTTCTAGGAGTCTGTCAGTTATTTTTTAATTTTTTTTAGAGAATGGATCTCCTATCTCATCCACTCTAAAAGTGCAGTAGCCTAACTACTCAGTTTTTCACTTAGGCCATTTTGTCCTTTCTTAGGCAGCCTAAAAGTACCTTGTTCCAGTAGGGTCCCACCACATTGGTACCAAACTTACTACAGTTAAGAATTCCCAAGCTCCTGGGATCCAATCCTCCTCAGCCTCCAGGATAATTGAGATTAGAGCTGTGTCTACTGGTATTTTTTTTTAACAATGACTTAAAATGACAATCATGTTCAGATAAGACAAAACTGAATAGCTAACAAGTTGAATCCACAAGGCCCTGAAAGCCTAGATCAATTGACCCAACTAAATGAAATTTTATAAGGATAGATGTAAAGTTCTACTTTAGCTCAAAATGTTAGCTTCACAGTTCTAAGATGGAAAAGACGTAACTAGATAAATTTGTTTGAAAAAAATTTGGAGGGGGTGGCTAGGTGGCTAAGTGGAAAGAGCACCTGCCCTGGAGTCAAAAGGACCTTGAGTTCAAATTTGAACTCAGACACTTAATTTCCTAACTGTGTGGCCTTGGGCAAGCCACTTAACCCCATTTGCCTTGCAAAAACCTAAAAAAGAAAAATAAAAAGATTTGGAGGTATTAGTAGATTGCAAGACCATGGTCTTAATATTTTCAAACTGCAGAAAATGGAATTTAATCATTTTATTTTATGCTTATTTCTACCTAATATCACCTTCATTTTAATCTATTATCTCTAGAGACCTTCTTGAGTTAACATTGAGATTTTTATAGATAATTGGTATTACATAGTTTTCACTTCAATTGTAAAGATCTCAGCTTATAAATATTTACAATTTTTTCTAGAAATACAAATCAAAATAAATTTAAGCAAAGTACTTTTTTCCTTCAAGAAAAATAACTAGAAAGAATCATTTATTATTTCATTGTGAACCATCAGGTTCAAGTAGATTCACTGAATAAGTCACTTTGCAGATTGTCAGAAGTAGAGTAATAATAAAAGTAAAACTAAAAATTTGGTACCCCTCCCCCTTTTTGTGAGAGGTACTCTTTTTTTATTTTTTTAAGTTTTTTGCAAGGCAATGGGGTTAAATGGCTTGCCCAAGGCCATACAGCTAGGTAATTATTAAGTGACTGAGGCCAGGGCCAGTGCTCTATCCACTGCACCACCTAGCTACCCCAGAGGTACTCTTTAGGGAACTAAGCAGAAAGGGCTCATCTTCTGAAAATAGTTTTCCTAAGATTCATTTTGATCATTAATTCAAGTTTGCCATTGATTAATGGAAGATGATAAACCATGTTATCTTTTTCTTTTTTTTTAAACTGACATACAAGCATACAAAAGACATACAAAATCTTTTCCTAACTACGTTAGGCACGTGGTTTTATGCATAATTGGTCTAATCATTTTATAAACTTTAAAGTCTATCTATCTGAGATTAATGTGCTGCCCAAATCTCAAAAGATTACATATAGAAGTCTTTAAAGAGTTTTCAAAATGAAAAAGGGAAACATTTCTTTTGAAGACACTTAACCTAGTGAGTTATCCCTAAGAAAGGTCTTGTTAGCAAGTATTAAAACACACCAGAGGCCCATTTTTCATCAGAGTAAAAGGAATTTGCATAGGTCATTCTTATAATTGGATTTATGACTATAAATATATCATGCTGGATAAGAAAACAAAAGACCACCAAATTCTCTCTCATATAATAATATGATTTAGCTTTCTTAATATATGGCTTACATTAAGCAGTCCATACAATTAGAACTTGAAGGACCTACTGTACACATAATGGAAAGTATAATTAAATTAAATTTGTCATAAGCATTTCCACATGCCACTCAGTGTTAAACAACTGTGTAATGAAGGCTAGTTTTAATAAGCTACATAAGCTTCCATTTTACACCAATTGTGTTCCAAGAGATATGTTTTCTCTATTTTCTTAAAACAATATTCTATGCTGACAATTTTATTGAAGTTCACTCAGGAAAGTATGTCTTATTAAATATTTGTCCTCAATATTAAACTAATAGCTTTCACTTACATAAAATGTTTATAAAGCACTATTTGATAGGAACAAAAAGCATTGATCAGAAGCAACTTGAGCCTTAATACCTTGGCTTCCTTATCTGTTATATTAAGGGGTGGCAAAGTAGATAGAATATTGAACTGAAGTCAAAGACTCATTTTTTTGAGTTCAAATCTGCCTTCAGACATTTAGCAGTTGTATGACCCTGAGCAAGTCATTTAACCCTTTTTGTCTCACTCTCTTCATACTCCAGTATGTCTACCAATAAAACCTCAAATAGGGTACAGAAGAGAAAGAGACAACTGAAAATTATTGAACAACAAAAAAGCTCTGGGGGCCCTTTAAGGTACCAATCTATTAATGATAATAGTTTATATTTAAATAGGGTATTAAAGTTTGCAAAAGTACTTATATATTATCTCACATGATGGTGGCAACTACTCTATGGGGTAGTTACAATTATTTTCCTCATGGGGAAACTGAAACTTTTAGAAGTTAAGTTCTTTGTCCATGGTCACACAGTTTTATTAGTATATGAGGCATATTGGATCTCAGATCCATAATTCCATCTAGGACACTTGGTTGCCTCTCAGCTACACAATCCACAAGTATTTGGTAAGCACTTATTATGTATAAGACTTTGTGGGTACACAGACAAAAAAGACAAAGTTTCTGCCCTAGAGGATCTTAGATTCTACCAGGTAAAACCAGTGTATATACATGTATATGCATGCTCACAAATGTAAATACATAAAACCGACCCAAATTAAACTATTGGGGGGTAGCATTGCACTGGGAGAATCTTGAAAGGCCTCATGTAGAAGGCTAAGCTGAATCTAAGTGGGAGAGATGGGAGAGGAAGACATTCCAAACATGGGGGGACAAAAAACATATCCAGACATTGAGAGAGGAAATGGAATATTTTTTTGTGAGAAACGAAAAGAACATAATTTTGGTTGCAAAACTAGATTAGGGGGCAGCTAGGTGGAGTGGATAGAGCACCAGCCCTGGAGTCAGGAGTACCTGGGTTCAAATCCGGTCTCAGACACTTAATAATTACCTAGCTGTGTGGCCTTGGGCAAGTCACTTAACCCCATTGCCTAGCAAAAAAAAAAAACTAGATTAGAGGAAGTTTGTTAATGGGGTTAATTTATTTATTTGTTTTAAATGCCAAAGAGAAGCATTTGTATTTGACCTTTCAGGTAATAGAAAGCCATTAGAATTAATTTACTGAATAAGGGAGTAGTAAAGTTGATATAATCAGGCAGAGCTGTTCTTTAGGAAAATGATTTTGGAGAATCCGTTAGGAGAATAAGAGAGACGTTTGAAGCAGGGAGATCAATGAAGAGGCTATTATAACAGTCCAGACTGTAGGTGATGAGCAAAGAGAAGGGGATAGATACAAGGATGCTGTGGAGCTTGAAATGAGACTTAACTACATTGGACATAGTGTGGAGGAGAGTAAAACTAGTAATTGAGAATGACTGAGTGGTTGATCAGGGTGACTAGAAAGGTGATGAGGCCCTCAAGAGATATGGAAAGCCGTGAATAAGGGTAGGTTTGTGGTCTATATTCTTACCTAGGGCAGAGCAATCTGAGTTTTTCCTTAGGGTATGAAAAAATCTAGATGACCTGAACTAGTACTTAGAAAAGATTGGGTTTAGCAATTATTCAGTAAAAATAATTAATTAAAAGAGGAGGCTATCAGGTGGTGTGCTATGAGCCACTCCCTTATCTGGACTAATCCTGCCCTACTCCCAACCTGCAGTAGCCACCTCCTGATATCCCAGATCTTTCCACAAACTGGGTCTTGTGTCCTGAGGTAGAAGATCTCTTCCCAGTCCTCCTCTATCCCCACAATTCTTTTGTCCTAAAAAATAGATTTGAGGGAGACTTGCCTGCTTCAAATGTATTTTTGTCCTGCTACTCTGGCTCCTAAAAATTGCTTGTTGGAGTGAAACATACATAGAATAGGAAAGTTTGGAAAGGCTGAGATTTGTAGTAATAAAGTGAGTATCCATGAAAATGCTTTGATGGATTCATCAAAGCAACTGGAACTCAGCTAACTTGAAGTTCTCAATTAAAATCTGTTTTCTTCACTCATTCAGAGAATGAAGGGACAAATCATTAGAAAAATAAACAAAAACCCCACTGTATTATTAGGTATTCATTTAAAAAAAAAGAAATTTCCTGCATATATCAGTATAAGTAGTTTGCAATTATATTATTTACTTCTTCCCATTAAATAATTCATATTTAGAATGATAGCACTATAAAATCATGCATCATTAAAAAAAGGGAAAATATTCCATTACATTTTAGAAAGATTTTCAACAAGGGTTCAGATTAAAAAGTTTTCTTGTCTAGCAATTAATATCACCCTTAAGTGAACATTTCAATTAAATGTTTTTATTAACTATTATAGTTAAAAAGACTGAGAGCTCCAGATTATTAAATAGAAAACGCTTTAAAGACATTTCATATTTAATGTAGCTTAATTTAATCCTTCATTTTGAAAAATGAAGAGAAATCACCTTACTAACTGACTTAAAGATAGTGTCTTTATAGTTTTTCATGTTTCAACACCTGAAGTAAGTAACACACAGATTTACAGGAGATAAAAAAGGGTAAAAATAAATTTTTGGCCCAGATGTCACAGATTCTTTCTTGATGGTGTTACTATTTTGTATTAAAGGCTCAAAGACAAAATCAGTTCAGAGTTCCTACTAAATGATGGTGATTAGTCAATAATAACAACAATGGGATGTTTATATAGTGCTTTTAATTTTACAAAGAGTTTCCCATACTTTATCTCATTTAATCCTTATAACATCTCTGAGAATAAGCAAGGCATTATCACCCTCATTTTATAAATGAGAAAAACTTGTTCAGAAAGATTAAGTAGTTAGTTCAGGGTCCTAAATATTCAATTACAGGAGCAGAATTCAAACACAGTTGCTCTCCAGTTGCCATGTCCAATTAATGCTCTTTCCATTATACCTGCCTCAGTCAACAAATTAATAAATTGTGTCTAATGCCAATGGAATGCATAACACAGCACTATTAAAGATGCAAGATTCCCTATATTTTTCAGACAGTGACACTAACAAAGACAAGAAGTTCAGAATAATGTTAGAATAATGTTCTTGAAAAGGGGAGTTTAAATCTTGTAGGGCTAGAGCATGATGTAGTATATAATGTTGGATTTAGAACTGGGAAGCCTGTGTTCAAATTCCACCTTGTAATGATAAGTGATATCTGTTTGAATCTGGACTGGTTACTTAAACTCTGTGTTCCTTAATAAGTCCTTGAATTTTATTAACTGTAAGTAAAAGAGGAAGGAATTTCCCCAAGTTAATGAAATTACAGATCTTACTAGTTCTAGAAGACAGGGTAGAAACCAGGGTCAAAAAATGAAATCCTCCTTGCAATCTTGTATTACACAAGGTAGAGGGGGTTTGAATTATTAAAATTAAAATATCATCTCCTGAAGACAAACTTAAAAAAATGTGAAGATTGAATAGTTTACATAAAATATTGCTTGTATGTGAATTCTCCAAAGAGAACATTAAAGGTAAAAGAGAAAGGTAGTTTATTAGCGACCCATAACATTGACTAAGGCAGGACAAAGGGGATTTTGGTCAGAGTGATTTTTCATAGACAACAGCCACTCTCATCCCATCTTCATCCTTCTCCCATCCCCCTTTAGTGGAACTTAGGACTGTGATTTAATCATGGTGGGGAACTCCCAGAGTGGAAACTCCCCAACCTATTCACTTCAGCTACTCAGCAGTAACTTGAAATCTTAGAGAATTGCCTGAGGGCACCAAGAGGTTAAGAGAGTTATCTACAGTCTTTCTGTGACCAGGTAGGTCTTGAACACAAGACTTCTTATCTCCAGCCCTCTAACTGTTAAGACAATGTTGAAAATAATATTTGAGGAAAAACTGTAGGATCAACAATTTTAAATCAAAACTTTCATGAAATTTATTTATACTATTAGATAGATAGGTCTTGAGCAATTGCAGTCATTTCACAAAGTAGTGAGATACTTTTACTTATCTAGTTAATCATGAGTACCCCATGGTGCAAGTTATGTTCTGAATATTTAAGAGCTAGCCTTTGAACAATTCCCTGTAAAAGGTCTAGGAAATTTACACCTGGGACTTAAATGTTATCAATTCAGTTCATCAACCATTTATCAAGCCCCTGGTATGTGCCAAGCCCTAGACAGACAAAAAAATGAAAAAGGCCCAGCCTAGCCCAGGGAACTTATATCTACCAAGTTAGCTTAGTAAAAATGAAGCTTGAGAAAATTCAGATAAAAAAGAGGAAGAGAAAACTGCTATATTAATAACCGTATCATTTATCTCTCACGATAGTAAATGTTTTGGTTACATTAAAAAAGCTGCAGGCTTTCTAAACTAAGAAATGGAAACATACCTTGAATATGCCTTTTGAATTTCATTAGCCAGAAACACAACATAAACTCAATGTTCTTAAATTCATGAAGAAGGAATAAATCATAAAATCATGGGCTTCCAAAGGGATTACCCAATGTGGCATGGGTCTATGTGAGTCACATTTCTAAACTATATTGATTTGGCTCCAAACATCATTCCACCATCTGTAGTGTTTAATTAGTCATATGCACTAATAGAATAGATTTTTGGGTGGAAGCTGGGTCTTCTTATAGACATTCAAAAGTCTTTGTGAATCTAGCCAGTAGTGATTTATTAAAAGTTCACATATTTAGGAAAAGGAAGGGAAAACATTGTCTGTAATAACTACTTCACATAGTTATTATGTCTGTGTGTGTGTGTGTGTGTGTGTGTGTGTGTGTGTGAGTTCTTTGTTATATCTTATAGAAATGTGAGGGGGCTTTTTGTATTTCATCCCCACCAAGGACACATTTCCTAACCAGTCATGTATGACAAGAAAAAAAAGAATTCATCCCCAGATTTCGACACAACCACACAGGTTTATTTATTGCTAGCCAAAATATTTGTTTACTCTCCTGTGGACAAAGCCTTAGTCTTTATGCCAGATTGCTCCTGAAAAATGGAATGAGGAGTCAATATTTTTGGGCCAAACATAGAATGGTTTATTTGTACCACACTTATTATAGTCCAATCTCTGTGGAACTTTGGGCAGAAATATTCTTTGCCTACTTGGAAGACTGGCCTATCTATAGGACCACACCCACTGCTGTTCCAAAAGAAACTTGGAAAAAATCCAGCTCCCAGGTCAAATAATTGCCGCCCCAGAACAGGTTAATCATAGGCTCCTAAGAGGAAGAGGCAAAGGCTCACTTGTGGCTTAGTCCTGCAGGTGTGAATGTAATTTGGTGCCTTCAACTACAGTGAATACAAAATGGGAGGTTAACTAAATTCCTTACACCTTCTGGCAAGCAGTTATTCTCATTGGCCTTTGTCATAGGGAACTGTGCCCAGGTCCTCCAGAGCTGAAGTCTATCTTCTGACAGTTTTCTGGATTTAGGCAGCTTCTGCTTGGCTTTAGGCATTTGCAAGAGAGAGAGAGAGAGAGAGAGAGAGAGAGACAGAGAGAGAGACAGAGAGAGAGAGAGAGAACACAAGCAAATTTCGAAATCTTAGGCCATTTCATGAATGACTCAGTGTTTCCTTTTGGAAGAATGCAATATACTGTTATCAGAAGTCATTTTAAAATGGTACATGTAACATTCAGGAGCTCTTTATGTTGCCATAATGCAACCTTTTACACTCTTTATTTTTATAGCTTAAAAGGAATTTCATTCAGTAGACAATGTGTACTTGTTGAAAAATAAACTGTGATAAATAAACTCCAACTTAAGGAACAGGAAGTCTGGAGGAGGAAGTATAAGGGTTTTGTTTTGTTTTAACTTTGAGTATTTATATTGTTACCAGCCCCTCTTCAGAAAAAAAAAATGCAGTGCCCTTCCCCAAATCCCCTCCCAACTATACATCCTATGTAACATAATATGGGAGCAGTATAGGTGAGACCTCCCTCTCATTCAGCTGCATAGATTGAGAATCTAACTCGAATGTCCTGAGTGTGTAAAACACCTAACTAAGCATTTAAAAAATGAATACCTCTAATCCAAGTTTGTGGGGAGGGGAGAGACCTGCAGCATATATTTCAATTTGAGAATATTGAAGTTTTTCTTGGCAATGTTTTTTTTACTACATAAGGACAATCCTGATTTTTTTTAACGTAGAAAAATATCCATTCTCTATGCATTAGTCCTGTGGTATCCAGTCTTAGAATTGTAAACACTGAAGATGTCTCAGCTGACTCATTACTGGAATAAATGTTGTTTCTCATGGTAAAGGCATGCAAATAGGGTTTAATTGGTAAAGGAAGACACATTAAATCAGTAAATAAAGTAAAGAATGTTGCTGTGGCTACCTCATATTTGTATTTTCAGGTTGGTTTTTTTCTTAAAGAAGGAAATTTCACCTCACATTTAAAAAATATAATTCTCATAATAAAGCACAACTGTTCAGTAAAGTTAACAAGTAAAAGTGCTTACTATAGCAAAATTCGAAACACATTGAAAACAGTTTGTAGAATGTAGAGAGAAAACATGTGACTAGCCTCAGGTCATTTTTACCAAGAAAATTACACAATCAAACTTGTTGTCACTCATGTCTGTTGTGTTAGGGCAGTGCTGAGCCTGTTACTACTCCTGTTACAGAAGTCTGCCTTACCTGAATAGCAGAGGACTATTACAGATGTTAGAAAAAGACATCCATGTTTCTACGTCACCCAGAGCCAAATATAGAAGGAGAACTAAAGATAGCAAAGAAAAACCAAGAGAAGGAAAAGCCAAATGGCAAACATGTGTACCCAATGTTAAACCTTGGAAGAACTTTTAATTCAATGAATTAAAATACCCAATTTGCTCATTATCTTTGTGGAATGAAAACAGAATTATCCAGATTTCATAGCTGTTTAAGGTACTATTTATAGTAAAAACATTTACTATGATATAATTAATTGCTTATTCCAGTTAAGAGACTATTTCAAGGATGAGCAAAGTATATGCTTACTCATGGCCAGAATGGGTTTAAAGAAATACTTTAAGGAATATCAAAATTTATCATGTGTGTGAGTTGTACTATGAGGAAGTCCTAGAGGATATCATTAGTGAAGCTTCCTTCCTCTGAAACACATGACTTTAAGGTTGCTGGCATTGTAGAAATCCTAGTATCAATCAGGGTCTACTTAACTATCCATACGCATTGACCTAGCTATGTCTGCTCCATTTTTTTTTTGTCCCTAGTTCAGTTCTTTTTAATTCTGCATTTTTAAGTCAAAAGCCAAAAGCAAGCAAACATAAAAAAAAGATGAGAAATAAGCCTGAGACATATTTACAATTTATTTAACAACTGCTTTTTCATTGATATAAAGAGGTATACTGTTGAATGAAGTCAGAGCCAATATGGAGTAGTTACAATGATGTGTCCTTTTTGAATTACTGCACTGGAAAAGGCTGATTTTTCCGAAGGAGGAAGGGAGTGGGATAGAGGGCTATCCTTGAGTTTAATAGCAAGTATGTTTTAATAATATTGGTTCAAAAAAGAGCAGTGATGTAATTACACTTATAACTGTGGCTTCATCTTTCTTCTAAATTGGGTGACTTTAGAAAGAGTGTAGCAATTCTACCGAAGTTAACAAATGCTGGTGTTTTTGTGTGTGAAAGACACTATTTGTATGAGGCAGTCTTTTGCCTTGATTATACACTGCCAACTGCTGAGAGAAAAAGCAGCTATAATAATTGGGTTGAGAGTCTCCACATTTATGGTTTCCAGTTCAATCAGTATTAGCAATTGAAATTATTATATTTTTATTTATACTAGAGTTTTCAAAGATATTCTCCAAAATATAATTCTGACACCTCAGTTCCACTAGAATTATAGACCAAAAGAACTGAAAGGGGATTTTAAAAATACTGAGTCCAACCTGTCATTTAAGAGAAGAGGAAACTGGGACCTGGAGAGATGTCACTGAAGACAATTTGGGAATTTTGCTTATTAATTATAATATATGCTAAATATGACATCATCTCCTGAAGTGATTTTTAATGTTAATGTAACATTTTTAGAGGCTCTGGAATAGAAACATAGTGAGAATATGCATCCTAATACAAAAATCTCTAGTGTTATTTTGTGCCTGAAGGGTTTTCACTTAATGATAGTGGTCTGTACCACATTCTATCTTCTGTACAAAAAGTATATCTCTATAGATATAGTTCCGACACTTCTTCCCACACTGCTGGAAGATGCTTCTCTAGGCATAACATGGTGCTGTGCACCCTGTAGGAGCTCTATAAATATTCATTGAATTGAATTAATTGAATGCTAATCTATTCTCTCTCACCAAACTTCATGCATGGAGTGGATCTGCTTTTGTTTAAGGTTAGGTCTTGATGTCTGTGATAAACCTGAAAATGAGTTATAGACAATGTTCACCCCTCAATCTGCTTTTAAGATCCCTTCCAGCAAGATCTAAGAAAAAGTGATTGATTTACCACCTAAATTTGAATGTGATATTTTTAAACATCTGTGTAAAAAACAAAAAATAAATTTGAAGTCATTTTAATCAATTTTGAATCCTCTAATGATATTTGAACGCATGTATTCTTTAAAATATGAATATGTAAATTGATATACTTTGCTTTAATGTAATAGCTACTTCATAACAATTATCTAAACAATATCATTTGCATTATGATAACCTTTATGATTTTTTAAAAAGTTTTTAATGTTAAGAAGGAAGTGAAGGATTCTCCTTAGAGGGGAAAACCCAGTATTGATTTTTAATAGAAAAAAGGGGACATTTTCTTAATTTTGGCAGTATGGGGTCAACACTGATATTACATTTGATCAGAGTTTTGTTGCCTCTAAATAATGACTTTATTTACATTGTTATCATTTTTGTGTAGTTTTTTTCTTTTGGTTCCACTTTCTTTAATCTGCATCAAGTTGTTCCATATGTCTCTGAATTCTTCATATCATTCCTTTACAGCACAACACTATTGAATTATATTAATGTTATGGTTTGTTCAATTATCTGACATATGCTTTGTTTCCACTTTCTTGTTATCACAAGCTATACTACTTTGAACATTACTGTATTTTTATAAGTTTTTTTCTTTTGGCTAATAAAGCTCCTTTAAAAATTCTAAGGATTTTGGCTTGATTATTTCTACAACAAAGTCATTTCATTATCATTATATTTTACTAGCCCTCATTTATAATCTATTTCTTAACATCAAAAACCTATAAACTTTATATAGTATGTCAGGTTGTGAAGAAATATAAATCTTCACAATTTAATATAAATAATTTGGAAAAATATTCAAGGATTACAAAATCTGACATTCATTGCAGAAAAAATTATATATATATATATATTTGAATCTTGAGGAAAAATCAAATTCAAATTCAATAAGAGATTTATTCCATTTTTTTAAAGATATGATAACTCTTGTTTTTATGTTGCACTTATTTTTGATATACCCTTATGATTGAATCTTCCCTTTTAACTGGGAAAAACATTTAAGTAAAATCAAATGTACACAACTTTAAACTCTCTGTAAGCTCCCAACAGGACAGAGAAAATATATTTCATCATCTGTTCTACAGGACTGAGGTGTGTCACTGCAATTAATCTGCATTAGACTTCTTTATAGTGTTTTGTGTGGTTTTTTTTTGTATATTGTTTACCATATTGTCTTCCTGGTTCTGTTCATTTTTCTGTATATCAGTTCATACAAGTCTTCCCATTTTTCTTTGTGTCTTGTTTTTGTAATTCTTTTCAGAGTATTAGTATTCAATGATATTCATATACAGTACTACAGTTTCAACAATAAATTTAGTTAACATTTAAAATCATTTGCTATGTACAAAAAGTATAATTCTAAGTGATAGATACAAAAATAAAAAGGTCTATACACACCCTACTCTCAAAAGTTTACAATTTAATAGATAAACTACACCCACACACACCCAAACACAAATACACACACACACACATATACAAATATTACATGAGAGACTATGATAGGACAAGGAGAAATATAAGACAACATACTCTGAAAAGTTGAAGAAGGAGAGATTTTCAGGTGTACACTCAAGAAAGGTTTTATGGAGGAAGAACTGGGCTTTGAAGACAAAGGATTACAGCAGGTGGAAGATGGAAGGAAATTCCTTCTAAGCACAGAGAATGTACTGGGTGCATAGGTGGTGGTGCAATAGGGAAAAACAAGATTGAGCAACTACCACTAGTCTAACTGGATGAAACTTAGAATCTTTGGAGAGGAATGAACATGTGGAGGGAAGGAGTGAAGTAAGGTTGGAAAGGTAGGCTGAAATTAGGTTGTAGGATATCAGTTTAAGTGGTTTATATTTTATCTTCCAAGGTAATAATTGTAATCTAAGGAACTGTAAAGTAGGGATTTTTTTAATTTGCAAAAAAGTCAAAATAAATACTATTATTGTTAAATATAGATTCTTCTGAAGACATTTGAATAAACTGCTGATCTCTGTGACTAAGGAATTATAATATCTAATGATGCACTGATAGACTTAAGAGGTAAAAAGGCATATCAAAAAGGCCAACATGCCCCTTAGCACACTATCTACAGTGTGGTATCAGGCTGAAGGCCAAACTAAATGTGGAGAAAGAAGTGGGTGTGGCTAACCCCATTTAAAATATTTTATGACTTTGGCTCTGTTATTAATTAAGCATTCTCACTATACATTGATATAGTAATTTCTAATCAATACTAAGAAAGTTTTGGTGTTTTATATGTTCATTTTTAAAAAAAGAGGGAAAGGAAACAAATCTATCAGTATAATATTGGGAAAAGTAGAAAAGTCATTTTTTAAGTGGAGTAAAAGACAATTTCAAAAACAATTTATTCTTCAGTTTTCTTTTCATATGAAATTCATGAGATATATACTCAAATAATAAATTATACAAGTCATTTTTTTTTTGCAAGGCAAGTGGGGTTAAGTGGCTTGCCCAAGGCCACACAGCTAGGTAATTATTAAGTGTCTGAGGCTGGATTTGAACTCAGGTACTCCTGACTCCAAGGCGGTGCTTTATCCACTGCACCACCTAGCCACCCCACAAGTCATTTTTTTAAAAACATAAGTTTTTGCTAATATTTTCTGTTTCCTACATGCTCCTCCCCTTTCCAGAAAGCCATCTCATGACAAGTAGAATTTTTTTGTTGAGGGAAAAATAGTACAACCAACCAAAAAACTGAAAAAAATAAGAGAACATGTACAAGTGTATAATGCCTGTGGATCTCCTTCCTTCATGAAGGGGTATATTGGTGGTGTATTCTAATATCTTTAAATTCAAGTCATGTTTGAGCATATTTTTTACATTCACTTTTGATTTTTTGGCAAATCATTTATTAAGTTCCCAATGTGTACAAATAAAAATACCAGGAAATCAGTTGTCCTCTACTGTTCAGAACTCCTGAGTATACTAGTAGCAGGTATTACAAGGGTATCTCGTCATATAGTCTCCTTAACAACAACAACAAAAAAACTTTCTAAAACAATTATAGACAAATGATAGATTTTTAGATTTCCTTTAAATCTGAAAAGTGATTTTGTTTTCTCAGGATATAAGATTATATGGGGAACTAGATGGCCCAGTTGGTGAAGTGCCAGTTCTAAAGTCAGGAGAACTGGAGTTCAAATCCTGTCTCATTCACTAGCTGCGTGATCTTGGTCAAGTCACTTAACCCTGATTGTTTCATATCCAGAGCTATTTCCAGTCATCTTGATTCATATCTGGCCACTGGACTCAGAAGGCTCCTGAGGAAAAAATAAAGTTGGTGGCACACCCTCACTTGAATCCAGTTCATGTACTTGTTATGGTATCACCTCCTTGATGTCATGGTCTTCTTTGAAAAGGAAGGACTGAGGACAAAACATCATCATCAGTATCATCATTGTGTGCATACACAGCATGAGGAATGGTTGCAGTATACAAAGTTTAGATGTCCTTGCCCTCAAAAGACTTAGACTATTAACAATGAAAACTATACTCAAATGGGTCTATAATATATGAATAATCCATCAAAGATATAGTTGTATAATATACTTCACATAAAATCATATGATGTGACAAGCACACTAAAGAGTTACAAAACAAACTATGTGAGATGTACACTAGAAATTGTAAAGATCATTAATGACCTGAGAAAAATCAGATCTCTTCAGAGTTTTAGATAGGATTTAATTTCTTTGTACTTTTTTCATAAGAAAACTATTGAAGATAAAACTTTCAAAAATCTTGTTAGAAAAGTAGCTTGAAAAAGGTCATTATATTTTAATATTTTGATGAAGGCATTACTAGTCACACTGCACTTGTTAACATTATGACCAATGAAAGGCAATGTGGTATGGTAGAAAGGGCCCTGGAATCAAGGATAGAAGAAATTTGAGTTTGAATAATAACTGTGATGCAATGTATGTGACAAATTGTTTAATATCCCTGAGCCTCAATTTGTTCCTCTTCAAAACAGAGTCAGTCACCCTTGATGTGCTTACATCAGAGGGTTGTTGAATAGAAAGTTCTTTGAAAGACTTAAACCACTATAAAAACTACAAAAACATGAATTAGTATATGGGGAAAAAATTGGGTTGAGGATGAGATCTAAGTTATGGTCCAAGTTCTACCAATTCCTGGCTATGTGAGCTTGAACAAGTTACTTAGGTTTTAATTTCCTTTACATGTAAAATAGAGGTACATATACTCTAAAACACCTTGAAAATGATAAAGTGTTTTATGAAAATAAAATTATTATTGTTTCTGTCATCTTCATAATGCTTTTGAAAAATATAAGAAGAAAATTGAAACATGGAAACAATGAATTTATAAATAATTCAACAAAGAATTAAAGTTTAGTTGTCTTTGATTCTGGGTAATTTTAATTCTTTGGAGTATAACACTATTGCCATTTTAAGGATTTGTATTTTATAATAGGAAAAAATAATAATCAAAACTTGTCCTGTATAATTCTATGATATAGAAGCTTCATGAACTAAAATGAATTTGTGGCAGTCTTTTTTGTTAGGGAAGTGGAAATTCCAATTGTCCTGGGCTCCACCTCCATAAAACGGGACAGTCTGATTATCTTTTAAAAGAATTATCTTATCAACAAATGAGAAGTCTCAACAGACAGCTGAATAGAACACTGCACTAGTGTGTGATTATCTCTGGGAAGTCTAAGTTTGATCCTCGATTTATATAGCTATAATGTTCAAATCCACAAGTTCCATGGAAAAGGAGAGGAGAAATGAACACTCTCTCTCTCTCTCTCTCTCTCTCTCTCTCTCTCTCTCTCTCTCTCTCTCTCTCTCTCTCTCCTGCATGACTTAGATCAAATCATTTAACCTTTCCCAGACAGTTTCTTCTGTAAAATGAAAGGGCTTAGCTAGCTAAGATTCTAAGTTCAAAGAATTAATTCTAGGACACGCAGAGAGAGACTTAGCAAACCCCTAGGAAAAGCAAAATTTACTAATTTAAGTAAATTTTCAGAATTTTTTATATCTGTTAAATATTTAAATGAAATATATTTACTAATAACAATTGACATTTGACTGAATAAATTTACATTGGGGAAAATTGCCAGTGTGTTCTTAAACATAATTTAAAATGACAAGTTATAAAATAATGCTATTTCAGAAATTTACCTGGTATTTTCTCCTTGTTTATAAATAATGGTAGAATCTACCTAATAATTTGTTCATTTCAAAAGTTTACTAATAAGACCAGGTACAATTTTTATGAAACAAGAAAACAAACAAAACTCTTATTTTCAGGTTGGTGACCCCTTTAGCGGATCTGCTTCAATCTGTTATTTCATCTGGTAAATGATAATGTGAATATGATTGAACCAACTCTGTAGTTGGAGGAGAAAGGAAAATTCAAGCACTACAGGAAATAGTGCTTCATGATACTGGTAATTAAGTAATGTAGAACCCTTCCTTCTGAGTCAGCATGCTGTTATAGAATTCTTTTGTTTCTGTGGTTATTATATGAAGCCAGAAAAAGTCTTCCCACCCCCACCCCCACCCTTCCCCTTTATTTTTTTTAACATTCAAAATGATTTTTGACAAGATTCCTAGACTTTAAAATGTGTACTTTTATCTAGCCATGTTGATTGAGTAATCAGAAGTACTATGGGCAACCCTGAACAAAGGGTTTGGATCATCTATAAGCTTATGTTTCAAGACCCACAGCCCATCACAAAGAATTCTGAGGATTTTCAGAATTTAAAGGGTTACTCTAATCTTATCATAAAGTAATTTTCATTTCAAAAAATTTTTAAAAGAGGAATCTTCTAAAACTATAAAAACATCTTCTATAAGATTGCTAAACAAGAACAAACTAACTTTAATTATATAGTCAAACGGGTGCACTTGATGAAAATGTGGTAATGAGATAGTTACCAAGCCAGCAGTAAAGCACATTCTTGGTGGGGGATGGGTGCCTGTATTTCCACATTCATGTTTACTGATCATAAAGAAGGTAGGAGGAGGCCAACCTTCTCTTAGCTTCTTTTGTTGGATTTTTTTAAATGGGTTATTATGAGCACTTTGTCTTCATTTAGTAGATTTGATCACGCATGAAAATACTGTTAGATACTCAGTCTTGCGACCAGCTAAAAATTGTCTATGCCAGTGGCAGGCATTTCCTGTAAATGTAGTAGGTACTATAGTTATGCTAACAGAGGCTTAAGACTGAGAAACTTTAGCTGATCCTCTAAAATTTTCTTGGCTTTGTTGAGGAAATGAATGCTGTTATTTGTAGATTTCAAGTAAAAGTGACTCAGAAAATATTGGGTACTTCTGTATATAGGATTTTTACTTTCTTTTTTTTTCAGTAGAGCAAATACACTGACATCTACAATGTTTATGTTTTTACCATTCTGACTAGATTAGTTATTTCAGAAAATCCATCTGTATTAGCCCTGAAGGAGTTTATATGGAAAATTCCTTTTTTTTGGGGAAGACTATCTCATTAATTTGATTTTTACTGACATCCCATGATGCATATTTAATGTAAAGAGAACACAAAGAAGGATCATTTCAAGGGAAAAAACACTGAATATAGTAACTAAAAAAATCTAACCTCAATGATTTTTATAAGGTATGGTTTTTAACAATTACATTTATTCATATTTTGTTTTCAGAGTTATAAATAGCACTTGCAGTTCTGAATGGTATAGGAGATGACACTATTATTCACACTCACTTCTCAACTCTTTTAACCCATGTGTTAACATGGCTGTCTATTATGTTAAAACATTTACCAAAAGCAAGTGGGAACCAAAACATAACTTAGAAATATTTTTAAGAGGACATCAGATTGCTATTAGTAAGAATGTGTCAACAATATGTGCAAATCACTTTTAAAAAAAGTCTGAGAAAGCTGTGTGCAGAAGAAAGAAAGAAGAAAGAACTGTGAATTTGGAGTCAAAGGATTCAAATCTAAATTTTGATTCTGCCATTTATCATTTGTATGACCTCTGGCAAGGCACTTAGCATCTCTAGGCCTCAGCTTCCCCTTCTGTAAGATTCTGTTAAATGATTTGATGAGCTCTAAGGCATTTTCTGGCTCTCAGTTCTATGATAATTTTAATTTATTGTTAGGATGAAATGTTATCCTAGGGAGAGGCATACAAGAAAATATCTTAAATATAATATTTATAGTTCATGTGGTAGACAAGGCTTATGTGGAGAAGTCTTATACCAGCTTTGAACCCTTCAACCTAGCAATTAGGACTTTTTGGGTCTGGCTTCCAAAAAATTATAGCATAGTATAAATACGTCTTTCTACTTTATGTGTATTTTGCATATAACTATACAAAGTACATGTTATTTTCTGTCAGAATGTCAACTCCTTGAGGGCAGAAATTGTTACATCTTTGTCTTGGGTCCTCAATGTCTGGTAAAGAATGAGTAGGCACTTAATAAATGTTGGCTTGATTATAAACTGGACAAAGGATTTCCTGGTCGTACCCTTAATCTCAGATTTTTCTGATTTCAACTGTAACATTCTATCTAGTAGGACTAGACTATACTGCTGCCAATGATATGCTCCTAAGTGTTAATTTGTTCTGGCTACCTTTTTAGTAAATAAATCAAGGGACAAGAGATCCCAAGGTATGGTCATATGAAATTTTTTGAAAGAACAAGATAGAAAAAACAAATATTTTTAGGATCTTACAAGTCATTTTGGGTTATATGGTTCAAGAAAGGAATGAATAGCTTAAAAAATTGTTATTTTGAGACTTTTAATAAAGTCAAGTACTGGCACTTGGAATACAAATACAAAAGAAACAGTCCCTCCCCTCAAAGAGATTATGTTTTAATAGAGGGAGTAGACATAGGGGAATTGTGACCAGGGAAATACTTTTCATTTGAGAAGTCAGGAATGGTGAGTAAACTCATAGGGAATTTGAATAACATGCCCTTTCCAGTGGCATGGGAAGAGCCACAGAACAACAATAGTAATCATGTTGACACTGTAGTATAGGATCCTGAGATTTAAAACCAGACCAGAGCTTGCATATAACCTTGGCACATAGTGTTTTTTAAAAAATATATATTTTGTTTTCTAATCACATACAAGGTGGTATTTAATAGATGTTTGTTGACTTGATTTTCCTTTAACACTTATTTTACAGATGAGAAAACTAAGGGCCAGAGAAGTGACTTGTCCAGAATTATGTAGTAGTAAGGTCTTCTGATTCCAAATTTAGTGTTTGCAGTATTTCACTGCTTTTTGCTTTCCCTAGTCCATTATAGCTGTCAATATGCCAAAAAAAAAATCAGAATATTTTTCTTCTTTATTATATTTGTTTTAGAGACTAGAAGATGGGGACTGATGTAGCATTTTTCTTCCTTGTATTTTTCCTCTATTGTTTTTGTTGTTCTGCTATATCTGACAGTTGGTGTGTGCATGAGGCTGGATTTGAACTCAAGAACTTTCCTGATTTCACACCCAGTTCTTTATACGCTGTGCTTTTACAAGTCCTAAAAAGATGATCATGTCCTCATGTGTTGTATGATATTTGTCATATTTCTTGAAAAGAAACCAAATATACCTTAAATTCTCATCTCTGTTGTGTCATTTAATACAAATATAACTTGAACATTTCATTTAAGACTAAAGACTCTGACCTTGTAGTATGAATGGAGAATTAGATTAAGAAAGATATGAATTCAAATTCTCTTTATTGAGGCTCACTTTGTTACTGTAGGCGAGGAGTTCCTATCACAGATGCTTTGATGTCTTGACACATCTCATTACTACTGTGGTGGTTGTTGTTTTTCAGTTGTGCTCAACTCTCCATGACCCCATTTGGCATTTTGTTGGCAGAGATACTGGAGTGTTCACCATTTCCTTCTCCAGCTCATTTTACAGATGAGAAAACTGAGGCAAACAGGGTGAAGTGACTTGCCCAGAGTCACACACCTAATTAAGTGTCTGGGGCCAGATCTGAACTCAGTTCTTGAGACCAGGCTTGGTACTCTATTCACTGCAATGCTGAGCTTCCCTTACTCCTATGTATACCCTGACTTAAACAAATGGGGATGTTGTTGGTTATTCTTCTTCTTGAATCCTTTCTTACCGATAAGGATATATTTTTTTTGAGGACAGGGACCATTATCTTTTCATTCCTTCAATACCCATTCAAAATCTTTTACACAGAAAGCATTAAATATTTGGATGGACATTCAAAAAAGTTATGTGATAGTATATGTGTATGCATATAATTCTAATTATTCAGATGTAATAATTGAGGCAAAATGTCAATAAGGGTAATAGCCTTTACTCTAGTTGAGGTATAGCCTGGTATGGTGGAAAGTATAGTGAATTTTGACTCAGTAAAAAACCTGGAATTAATTTTGTAAATTGTAAGGCAGAGGACCATTTACCTAATCTTGTTGAATCCTAGCTTCCTCATCTGAAAAAGGGAATACTTAACATAAACTATATCACAGGGTTGGTATGAGGATCAAAGGAAATAATATATGTAAAGGACTTTGTAAATCTTAAAGTGCTACAAAATGTTCATTACTATTATTACTATTACTGTTATTATTAGTTCTATATAATACATTTATAATACATTTAGCCTACAGCTAGTCTTACTTAAGCACCCTAGTCACTTTCTGGATTGTACTTCCTATGTGAACAAAAAAAGCTTATTGATTATCGGGTGAAAAACCTGAGCAAAAGATGATTAAACCAAACTAGAAGGGGTGGGTCAAGGGGAGATGGGGGGAAGGGGAAAAGGGAGGGAAAAGTTGTGAAACAATCACCTGCAAATGATTTGATTCACAGTGGGTCACAGGATGAGAAGTCTCCTGATTTGGGGGCCACTGTTTTCCAATCTTTTACACAAGTAGTTCTTAACCTGGAATCTATGAACTTTTTTCTTTTAAATGTTTTAAAGTATGTCTTTCAATATAATTATTTTTCTTTGTAATCCTCTGTATTTTATTTTATGCATTTAAAAACATCTTTCAGGGAAAGGGTCCAAATAAAATGTTAATAAAAATGTTAAGCACCCCTGTTTTAGACTATATAATGCATATATATATATATATATATGTATATATGTGTGTGTGTGTGTGTGTGTGTGTATGCTGGCCACAGGATAACAAGTCTTGTGGCCTGAATTACAAGAGAAGAGAATGTCAGATTTGTTGTTTGTTTCTTCCTTCCAAAATGCCGGAGAAACATGTTCTCGGAAGCATCACTTGTGAGTCATTATACACCATAAAAATAGCTATTTCCCCTATGGTCATGTAATGTGTTATCTGTTTATATGACACAATTGTCTAAGTATTTTTGACATATGTTTACCTGACCTCCCCAAAGAAACTCAAATGCCATCTAGAAGAAAAAGAATTTAATACCAAAAAATGAAAATTTTTCTTCAATTTTCCTTTTAGAAGATTCTTATTGCAATACATCACCAATTATTCTCATTTTTTCTGTTTGAGGTACTACCAAGTTAGAGAGGGAGAGGAGGAAGAAATAAGTATGCACATTCCCAAAGGGCAATAAATTGAAAAATTGTTTGGAAATTTAAGATTTAAATGGATTATTCTCAATATTTCTCTACAAGAGTTCTTTATGTACTATTCTGATGGTTAATTAATTCAACATTACTAAGTACATTCCCAAATAATTAAATTAGCATATGTGGTGTCTACTCAATGTATAGTATTCTATAGCTTTTTCTTGAAAATGTTCCCCCCCCCCAGGCAATAACATATTTGGGTATAAACTGTGTATTTCTTTCTGTCTTGGAGAATAACAATTTAATTTGCTGATTTAATTCCAAAAGTATTTGCCATTTAAAAAGGGATAGGGACTGGTTTGGAGATTCATTGCTATAGGGAACTCTTGAACAAAGGAACTTTCCCCATGGAAGACCTAGGCAGGCACCTTTGCAATTTAGTCTTTCAAGATTTGCATAAAGCATCGAGAGGTTACATGACTTGCTCAGGGTCACATTACCAGTTTGGGTCAGAGGAAGGATTTGAAATGGTTTTCCTGGTATCCAACTACACAACAGTACTTTGTTGTTTAAAAAGAAAATATGTTTTCTTCTCTTCTTTGGTTATATTTGCACTAGTGCTAGTATCTAAATATTAAGAATCCCTGTGACTTTTAAGGGATAACTGGTGTCCTTTAAGGTGTGAACTTAGTCCTTTCCTACTTGTTAAGTGTGTTAAAGTTGAAAGACAAAACTCTGGTCCCTCCCTTTTTCCTTTGCATTCAAAGAAGCTGCCTCTGGATGTGTTTCTCCCATCTGCTTCATTGTTCCTGGTACTGTTGTGAGTATTTTGATTTTCCTTGCTTACAAAGATATTTCCTTTAGTTCGTGCATATGTGTATCTGAGAGAGATAGAGTGTTTTATAGAAAAAGCTTCCAGTAAATGTTTGTTGAATGAATGATTGGATGAAGGAAAAATTTGAAGAAAAAAGGCTTTAGGTTTCCAATTCCCTTGTGTCCCATTTGTTAGTCCTGCCTTATTTTGGTGCATTCTGCTAGGTTAAAGGGCTGTCCTTGTTTCCTTCTCAAATATCCTTTGTAGTTTTCAAACACTGACAGGGGTTTACCTAAGTTTTCATTTTACTTTTCCTATTTCTCTCTGTTGCTTTTGAGCTTTTTTCTATTCTGAATGCTGACTTCTTGCAAGTTCTGTTCCTATTTTGGCTGTGTCTAAGGACTCCAAGGATTTAAACACTTTCCAAAATGCTTTCTGTAATGATTTCATCACAAATTAAATATGCTAATATGTACACAGGAGATTTTGTTCAAGAAGCGAGTAAATTTTAAACTCAGCAAGTGGGCAAAGACAATATTGTTTTAGACACTAGCTTCTGTTCTATAAAGTGCTTAGTGAGATAACTATTATTATAGCTAACTTAGGCTGCTTGGTGTATCACTAGGGATAAATCACAGTTAATGGTGTCGATTTCATAATCTCCCACATGCTGAAGTATGTCTTTGGGATTGCTTGTCTGTTATGATAATTATGAAAAATTAAGGGAAACTGATACTTAATCACATTTAAAAAGTGAAACTTTTTTTTGCAGTAACTAAAGTGATTTAATAAGATTATAGACATAACTTGGAAGGGGCACCTTAAAGATCTTCTAGTTCAATTTCCCATTTTAGAAATGAGTAAACTGAGGCTTAAAAGTTTTAGTGACATTTCTTCCATTACACATCAAGCTCCAAACAATATCCTCTTAAAAATTTCTGTCCTAATATCACTTTTACTTTCTCAAAAAGGGAACACATTTTATGTTTGTTCAATTTCTAAAGTGCATATATTTGTTTAGATAGTGTTTCTGTAGCACTCTACTGGTTTTAGAAACAGCCAGGGAAGGTAGGAGATCTCAATAAGGATTTACATACAACAATAGATAACATTTAAAGAATGCTTTAAGGTTTGCAAAGCCCTTTACATATATTATGTCATATGGTCTTAAAAACTCAATTTCCATTTTGTAAAAAACTAATGGAATGGAATTCTTAGCTTTTTATATAAAATTATGTTTTGGGGATTTAATGTTTAAGATTTCACCATTAATGTTAAATGCTAAATCAATAATCATTTACATTTGTGTTTAGTGAATCATGATACTTTTCCAGATGCTGGAAGAGGCACATGCCTTGGAAAGAATCACCAGACTGAGTTCTCTTTATGTCAGGCATTTGCTATCCTTGCCATGATTTTCCAGTTTTATTAGGCACTACTCCCAAAAGAAGGCTCTTTGTGATCCTTGGCTAAATTACAAAGATCAATAGAAAAGAGTAAACAGTTAATATAATTAACTTTCTATTTTAAGGCCAAAATTTTTTATATATCTACACACACACACACACACACACACACACACACACACACATACATCTATCTATTAGGGAGGAGGAAAGAGAATTTTTTAGAGTTACTAGGAAGATAGATAGTTTAGGGAAGGAAGGGATAAAGAAAAACAGAAGTATTTTGCTCAGAAAAACATAACTTTTGATTTCCATGTCTTTAGTGAAACAATTATTTGCTTAAACATTTGATTGTTTAACCAACCTTTACTTTAAAGTTTATTGGCTTTGATTTTTTGCTTAATTTTGACACTACTCTTCCTAACTAGTAGAGCATTGTTTACTGCATTTACAATTTCAGAGTTCAAAGGTTGGCTATTAATGCATACAGTACACTTGTTTCCTTTGTTGTTTATTTCCTTGTCTTTGTAATGCAAGTGGTTATTATTTTGGTCAGATATTTTAAATCTCCATAAAGCAATTTTTCAAGTCAAGTATCATGTTTCTTTATGAAACTTCTTTATGACTTCATACTCATGGCAGTTTTAAGAGTGTGGCTTCTAAATATATTTACCTATGTAATCATTTTTTGTAGCATGGCAGAACTGATAGAGGTCCAAAGTTAAAGTTAGAAAAACTTGGATTCAAATTTTGCCTCTGATACTAGTTGGTTGTTAATCCTGGTCAAGTCACAACTTCTAAATGCTGTAGGCAACTTTTTATTAGTACTAGTTATAGAGAACCTATCTGCTTTGGTAGAAGGTTCCAGCTCCTGAAGCACCTCACCTACACCAGTGAAATCATAGCCTCAGTGCCTATTCCTGAGGCTTATTCCACAGTAATTTTATTACTCTAGTAATAACATTTTAACAATTAAACAAATGAAAAAATATAATAGAAAACTTCATGGTCACTATATTTAAATTAGGTTAAAATACTTGAATCGGTCAATCAAAATTTATAAAGTTACTACTATGGGCTAAGCAAAGGGTTAGGTGCTGGCGACAGCTAAAGCAAAAGTCCCTTTTTTTTTTCAGTCTAAATGTAGAGACAAACATGTGCCTAAAAAAAGAATGTAGAGGGTAGTTTTTGAAGGAGAAATATACTAGCAGCTGGGGTTGGGGTGGGTGGGAAGGACAGGGGGAGAGGGGAGGAGATATCAGGAAAGACCTCAAGTAGAAGGTGGTAATTGAGGTAAGTCTCAAAGGAAACTAGAATTTCTAAGTGGGGGAGGGGTAAAGAAAGGAGTGCATTTCCTGGAGATGAAGAAGTGTTTTATATAGGAACTGTAAGAAAGCCTAGTGTGCTGGACTCGAGGGCATTAAGGGGAAATAATATGGATAAAGCTGGAAAGGTAAATTGGAGCCAAGTTGTGAAGAGCTTTGAACTAATCAGATCTTAGATATGATAGGGATGTAATGGAGTTTGAGAGGGAAGTGACAGGTCCAAACTGAGCTTGAAAACCATTTTGGTAGCTGACTGGGTGGCTTGGAATGGGACAGAATTAAGAATCTGGGATATAGAATCCAGTCTTCATTGTTACTGATTAGTTAAAAATAAGTCATTCATTTGTTTACTTTAATGAAGAAATCATCTTATCAAGTAACAAGTCGATCGTTGCCTAACAAACCTCTTCATTTGGTAATAAATGAGAACTTGTTTTCTTAAGTGATCTTTTTTTCTGAGTTGATCAAAAAAGAAAAAAGCCATATGCTTCATTTTTTGCATTTGCTTCATATCTGAAATGAAAGGTGTGAACAAAGATTTAGGACTGAGTGGGTCCAGAAGGATTATTTAATACAGCCCCCCCCATCTTACAGATGGGGAAACTGAGGGAACACTGATCTATAGTTTCTCTTCAGGGCTCAAAATGGGAGAATATCATAATGTCAGATTCAGTGCCCCCTTTTTAGGCTAGAATAGGTTCTGTCCATGGGGAAAGAAAATTTGCTCATTTTTGTGGGGGGAGGGGGCCTTCCCCACTTTACCCTTCCCGCCTTTATCTAGAAAGGATTTTGGGAGAGATGGACCAATATCTCATGTATTAAAAAGCAAACACTTCATCTTGGGTACTTAGCATAGATGAGAAATCAAGTAGCCCTACCAGCATAAAATCTGTTCTCTATTGTCCAGGTTGATAAATGGGGAGCTGCTGGCCATGCCAACTGATATCTAATTCCTCAAACTAGTGAGACTTCAGTTGCTATTCAAGCTCTGCTCATTCCCTAGATTTTTTGCCGAATGAAATAAAAAAAAACTTTAATTCCACGTTTGAACACCCTTTCCAGGTTTGGTTTTGAGTTTCTCGCTGCCCTGCGGGAGAGGGGTTCTGGTTTTCCAGGTGGGCATCCCCGGTGCTCGGCTTCATCACTCACTGCCGTGACCAAACTCCCGCCCGGCTCCGAGGACCTCAACAGAGCCTGGAACGGATGACTGCGGCGCCCGGCATTGCACGGACTCTAACAGTAGTTGGGGCTCTCAGGATCCCTTTTCCCCCTCCCGCGCGTCCCGTCCCCACCACGGCGGACACACCTTGGCGGGTGGGGGGGGGAGAGGGGAGGGACGGGTCCTTTCTGAGTCTGCGCACAACTCACTTTCCATAACCCCCTTCCCGCTTTCTCTTCTCCCCCGCCCCGCCCCCGCTTCTACCTGTCACTTGAACCGCCGGGGCGCGCGCCGGCTCTCCTCGGCGCGCGCTCGCCCCCCCCCCCGCACTTCCTCCCCCTCCTCCCTGGGAAGGTACGAAGTCGGGAAGGTGCGCGCGGCGACGTCCCGGGCGGGTGGGGAAGGAACGCGCGCGCGGCCCGTCACGTGGCGGCCGTGGGGGGGAGCAGGGGCGGGGCCGGCGGGCGGGCGGGCGGGGAGGAGGGGGCGAGGAGGCGGGGCCGGGGGCCGGCGAGCCCGGGCGCGGAGGGCGCAACAGCTGCACCGTAACAATTTACAAACAATCCCCAACTGCAATGGAGAAGCCCGGCCTCCGCCTCCGCCTCCGCCTCCGCCTCCTCCGCCGCCTCCTCCGCCTCCGCCGCGGCGGCAGCAGCAGCCTCCGCCGCAGCCTCCGCAGCCTCCGCCGCCGCCGCGGCCGCTCCGCTAGCTCCGCCTCCGCCTCCGCCTCCCGCCCCTCCTCCTGCCCCCGGCCCCCCGGCCCCGCTGCCCCCGGCCGGTAGTTCGGTGTGGAGGATTAGGGGGCGCCCTTGTGCGCGCCCCGCGCACTCGCTCCCCCTCCTGCGGGGCGGCCCGGCCCACCTTCGCCCTCCTCCCGCCTGAGGTGAGCCTGCCGGGGGGAGGTGCGTGTGCGTGTCCGTGTCCGTGGGTCTGCGCGCGCGCGGGGGACCCCCACTCCCCCCCCACATTTTACCCTTTGGGGCCATCGGGGGGGGCTGGAGATCGGGGCCCCCCCCGCCGCGGGAGAAGTTGCGCGTGTCGGGGGGGGGGTCTCGGCGGGGGGCCCGGACGCGGGCCAGCCGGGGGCAGGGGGCCCGGGGCCCGGCCCGGCCCGGCCCTCCATGAGGTGTTGGCACAAAAGGCAGAGCGAGTCCCGGTCCGCCCGCCCTCCGCCCGCCTCCGCCCCCGCCCCCCGCCCCCCGGCTCCTCATTCAAACCCTCGACTCGTGTGGTGTCAGTTTAATCCTGGCGGCCGCCGAGGGAGGAGATGGCAGAGGGGCAGGAGCGGCAGGTAAAGGGCCGGGGGCGGGGGCAGCCTTTCCTCCCAACTTCTCCCTCCTCCTCCTCTGCCATTCCCCCGTCCCCCCTCTCCGCCCCCTCCCCCGCCCCATCGGGTCACAGCCCCCACTTGGCCCATTTTCTGCCCTCCGGCGCCCCCCCGGCCCGTCTGGACGGCCGAGTGCCCTCGAGGGCTCTGCGTGGCCGTGTGTAAACACATTTGTACACTCGTCCCGGTTCAAATATTCAAAATGGCTTTTTCTGAGGGGGGGTCGTGAGGGAGAGTCCCCCATTTCTTTGTAAGGGAGACGATGATCCTCGGGCAGGGCCCGCTGTGCGGCTCGTGGGGGGGGCATCGATGAAAAGTTTTATCGATCCGTTGTCAGCGCCCGCCCCTGCGCCCCTTTTGTGTTTCCCGGGGGAGCGCGCCCCGGGAGTTGTGCCACCTCTCCCGAGCCTCCGTGCGGCGGCCTTTTAACTGTGGACGGGAGGAAGTTGGGCAAGCAAAACAATGAGCCGGAGCGGGCGTCCGCAGCAACAATGGGCAGAGCTCTTTAAACCCGGGGACGCCCGGCGCTCCACGGACGGGCGCCGGTCCCGGGCCGCGGCTCGGCCCCGGCAGAGCTCGCTAGCCTCTGCTCCCCGCCGCCGTGCGGCCGGGTGTGTTGGTGGAGACCCCGAAACCTTGCCGCGGGGGCTCTAGGGAGCCCCCGTCCGATCTGGTGCCCGTGACTCCCTGTAAGTATTCGCCTCGCAGTCCTAGTTCTGAAGTGGTCCCGGGCACCCGGCTATGCGGGTTATTGATTGACTGATGAAAGGAAAGGCGTCGTGAAGAGGCTTCGCTTACTGTACGTGTGTAGGCAGGTTTTTAAGGAAACGCACGTTTTTCTCTCTAAATGACCTTGAGAGCTTAAAGAATAACTTTACAACTCCAGTTCTAGCGAGGGGGGGGGAGAAAGGCAGAACCAGCAGAGTGATAGAGAGAAAGCTGAAAATAGAAATGGGAACTTCAGGCACAGTGAAATGTTAGCAGAAAAGTGCGAAAAGGGAAGTGTTCTTTGAGGAGGTGAAGGGTACATGAAATAGCCCAACTTCAAATAAAAGATGAAATGGTCTTTATTCATACTTTACCGAGGCTTAAATGCAAGTGTGAGATCATCTGGTAGGCTGAGAGGAAGAAAACGTTTAACTACAAGTTGAATAGCAGGCAGTGACTTGCTGGCCAATGATTGCACACTGTTGTTTGTTAAAGGTTCAGTTGTCTGTTGATCCAGAGTCGTCCTGGAGGGGCTCGGACGGTCCTTGGAAATGTTTCCACCTCACTTTGGGGAAAGTTTCATTTTTTTGGCAAATCTGGGCAGAAGCCAAATCCTCGAGTTTGAACCAATATTTTACGATTAAAGGGTAGGGCCAATGAAGTAGGGTGAACTACATTCTTCCGCGGGTAGAAGGAGGGGTGAGGGTGGGGCTGGGGTTGGGAAAGCGGGGGAGTTTTTCCTAAAACTTTAGTTACATGAGTAAGAAAGACCTGCCAAGTGTTATTTTGCCAGTTTTGACTACTTTATCTATAGACTATTTACTCTACAGTTTTAGCCAACTAAAAAAAAATTCTTGAGGATAGTTACGTTTTAGATTCAATATTCTGGCCTACAGTTACATTGTAAAATTGTAAGCCTAAAAATTTGACTTTTTGAGAGTCAGTCTGTAAGGACTGAAACTGCCCTCTTTAACATGTATGAAATAAATAGCAGTCTTAATAGATTGACTAGTTTTGGGATAATTAAATGGTTTCTTACATGTACTAAAGTATCTCATTTAATATATTTCTAGGTATTTTGGAATCATTAAACTGTATATAGCCATTTAAGAACCATAGATCTGATTTAGTTCAGGTTGATTCAATTATGTCTTCATCGCTTTTGAGTTGGTTGAATGACTTGACATGAGATTAAGCACAACAAAAGAAAAGGCAGGGTAACAACAGCTGCCTTCCAGTACTGGAACACCAGTGGTCTTTGCTAGAAGGCCCTTTACCTTTTCTTTTGTCTGGTGTCAAGTAGTGAGTTTAAATGTTCACCATTATACTGTACTTTGTTATGTAAGGAAATGCTATATTGATCTCATATGTTACTTTAAGATATTATATACCCTATAATATTTTGAAAACAACTGAGTTGTTTAGTGTTTTCAAATTTTAAAAAAACATGAAAAGACAAGTGCATAGTAATATCTTAACTGCTTTTTAGTCAAAAAGTTGGACGAAGTCACCACTAGTTTGTACTTGCATAGTTAATATGTGCTAAGTACATTTAAGGTGTGTCCACCTCATGGCAGCTTAAGTTCCCCCCCACCCCCTTCTTCTTGAGTAGTCGTGTTTATTCTGGATTCTGTTTTATTTAATATTTAAGACAAATTTTTATCTGATTGTAATGGAAAATTCTTTTTGAAGTCTTGGAAAAATGAATTTACTGCCCTTTTCTCATTTACATGTGCTGTTAGAGTTTCTAAAAGGCAGTGAGTTGCTTAAAATAAGTTCAATTGGTGATAATTACATGCAAAAAACAAGTTCATTATTTATGTGAAATGACTGAAAAAACAAGTTTAATGACCTTCTGTGTGTTTGGATTTTGAATATTGGTTTGAAGAGGAAGACAGCCTTTTGAAAAGAATTGCAAGTCTATTTGCATGTAGGAGGAGGAAGTAGGAAAAAAAAGACTGATTTTATAGGTAAAGTACACATACTTTTCCCTTAGTTTTCAACTTCATTTAAACCTTTTATAACACCTTTCCTATCCTGATTCTTAGCTTGTGTGTAACTATATATTTGAGTTCAAAGTTGAGGGATTGTTGCATTTTATGTAATTGTCTTTCACTTATATTCTAAAGGGGGGGGAGCATCCAGAAATTCTGATTAGAAGTGTTTTTTCTTTTTAAAGAATTCTATTTAAATACAATACTTTTTCAACTATTAAGGGGATGGGAAGGGCAAAGGAGAGAGGGAAAAAAGAAAGGAGGTTGTTACTATTAGCTTAATAGGCCTGTGGTCCCTTTAGCACATAGTATTTCACATTTACCTTCTTAGTTTGATTTTTCTTTTTAAAAGTTAGGCCTGTTAAATAGTTGAGGATTATAGTAATCTATCAAGTTACTTAATAGAACTTCTTCAATTTCAGATACATACTTCCTGCCCCTCCTTTATAACAAAGGAAATCATCAACATCTTTCTGTGCTGAGAAAGATATTTATAATATAAAGGGATATAGTTTTGATCCAGCAGGACTGCTCTTACTCAGCCTTGTAGCTTTATTAATTCTAAGATGCTTAATTAGAACATCAGAGAATCTTATAAAGTTTACTTTTTTCCACTCTATGAAACTATGTTGTAAAAAAACCCATTTGGTTGAAAATGAACTTTTTGAGCAATTTTAATGATACTTCAATATTTAAAAAAAAGCATCTACTTATCTGGCTTGTTTCCTAAAGCAGATAATTTAATGTTCTGAGTAAAGCTTCTAACATTGTTTCTACTTAATCACATTTTTGGTATTTAAACTTCCCTAGTTAAAGTAGTCACACCCACTTGAATGAGTGATGCCAGGGCATACTCCAAATTGTGATTTTTTTTTTTTTTTAAGAGTTGTTGGGTAGAACTTGATTAAGTGTGATAATACCAACTGTTAGGCTGCATATTTCTGACTTTCCATTTAAGGTTAATCCTAACATATTCCTATATTATTTAAGGTTAATCCTTTAACTGTATATTTTGCAAGTGGACTGGAAAGATGGTGAGACAAGTAAATTTAAGAGTACTAAGAGTACTAAATGTATTTTTGGAACTAGATTGTGAACACCTTGTTGAGGGTTAGGAAGAAAGTTCCTTTAATCTTTGCCTTTTCCCCAGTTTTTAACAAAGCAATTTTCCTTTAGTAACTTAAATCCCTGCTTAAGCTTTATTATTGTTTCATCAAGCAAATATGAGAATTGGATGTAGGCAAGCAGTTATTTAAGCCTTTGGTGATTTCAATTATAGGAAAATATAAACTGATTTACTTAATTTTCAAATTACTATTAAGACAGCCTTCTCCCTCATTCTCTTTCCTCCCCTCAGGGAAAAAACCCTTAAAATTTGGAAAGTGAAGTTATGTTTTTTCCTTATACTTTTAGCATGAATAGAGCTAACAAACATGTGACTACTAATGGTAGTTATTTTACACATCTTTGCTTATCTCAAGACAAAATCTTTTTTAACTAGGAGAAATGTAAATTGCTATATAACTGGAATTTTTACATTTTTTTTCTATGGCAGCAAATATGTATTGCACATAAGAATTTTTCTCAATTTAGGCATCGGAAAATAAAACAGTTGTATGTCACATTATGATTCTATTTTGATTATGTGGAGATTTCAGTATTCAAACTGTTGGATAAAATTAAAAATGCAAAATTATAACAGTTGGATAACTGAGAATTTTTTACATCTTAGTGAAAACACCTTTTTAACGAGCAACTTGATCTGGTTATGCAGGGGAAAGAGACTTAAAAATCAGACTTGTGGAGTATATAGAAAACTAACTTAAAAGAGGGTTTTTTTTTTTAAAAGCCATTCTTTCATAAAGCCATCAAAGCCACCATCCAGCATGAACAGGTTGACTTCCTCTGCAATAAGACTGAATTGTTAGTAAGTAGGGGGAAGTCCCATGGATCCAGTTACCATCAGAAATTTCTCTCTAGCACTACATAACTATGGTGTTCAGATAACTTCATGTTAATAACTTCTATTAGCTTAATATTGTTAACATCCTCATTACTTCCTTCCATGGGGTGGGGGTTAAGACAAAAGGAAGACTGTTGGAAATTTTGGTCCGCAGTTTGGTCATTTTATGATAGTTGTATAAGACCTAACATTACTTAAAAAGAGTTAGCTGTTGAAAGAATTAAACAAATTTGTCTAATTATTTTCCTTGTTTTTCATTACATCTTTGGAGGCAAATCTATGTATATTTCAAATAATGCAGAGGCAGATATCTTTTTAAATGTTAGATTTATGTTTTGGCATTTACATTGTTTTAGTTCTTCATTTTGCTTTTTTTTTTTTTAAGAAGTACCTTGTTAGATACATTTGTTGGAGATAGAACCCATATCAGTTTCACTATTCACCACTAAGTAATGATAGAATGGATTCTACTAAATGTCATTCCATATTCCAGTTTCACCTCAAGCTAAAATAGTCTAGTGAAAAACTAATTGTGTCAACTGAGTGGATGACTTATGTCATTTATAACTGAGATTTATAAATGTACTTATCAATTATATATATATGTATATATGAAAGAACTATTAAAACCAGAGTTATAAGTTTTCTGGTTCTAATACACATTATTTTAAAATTCTGGTAACTACAATATATTTTCAATTCCCTTTTGAGGTTTTCTTTGGGTGATTTATATTAAATTTTTCTAAATTTCCCTCAGTAAAATTCCAGTTGTTGGTAGACATTTTTATGATGCTGGTGAAGGGCAGAGAGAGATAATATTTTGTAAACTGGATAGTTTTAAAAACAGTTCCTTTCATTATGTGTACCAGAGGAAGGGCATTTTCAGAGTTATATATTGATCTTATACAGAATGCTTTCATTCTGTGATTGTTTACATGAAAAGAGACTCATTTATTTCTTATTTTTCAAAATGAGTTGAAAAGGGGTCAAGACACTGTCTTCACAGTACTTGCTATTCCCCCACTAAGTGAAGGCACTTTGGGGACTTAAAAAAAAACAACTAAACAACTTAACTTGTGTTGTTTGAGTATTGTTTAAATATTTTAAAAAGTTGAAATATTAGTTAAGTCAGTTCTTTTACAGTTACATTATCTCCTGAAAAGGAATAGTTATGTTAAAGAAATAATGCAATTCATGAATGGCAGTTTGTAAAATTTTGCATCTTGTGGTTTGCTTATCATAGGTATTTTAATTTTGGTGGGGAGAGAAGAAATAAATGGAGATAGAGCCATTTAAAAAATCACTATATTGCTTTGTGTTAAAGCAGCCCTTAGGCTTTACTTCCCTTTAATCCCATCCAACCTTCTTAATTCTTAGAGTAAACAAGTTAAATAGTGGAATAAAGGTTATTCCCAGAAATGGTTATCTTTGTTTTTTTAAGTAAACTTGACTTTTCAGTAATTTAGAGTGGTTTTTTTCCTTAGAGATTTGTGTTTTGAAGAGTTTAGATAGTAATGCCTTCAAAATTAAGAAATTGGCTATGTAGTTAGGAAACAAAATAAAATGTAGGAAATTAATGTTTAAAAATGATTTAGTTAAGATCAGATTTGAGATGACAGTGAACTTTATTTACAATCTGTATGTAACAATTGACTGTCTCTAATCTTATCTCCAAATTTTATTAGTATGATTATAGTAAAAATATTTTATGCCCTCAAATAACTTTTTATAACCGAAATGTATTTGCATGTAATTTCAGGAAAATACACATGCTTTCTGAAGAATGTTTCTAGTTCTCCATTAGATCTGATAGAATAAATTATATTGTCCTTTATCAGCTTTGAACTTCTGCATTTCTCTCTCTTTTTTTTAATCTTAAATATTTTGCCTTAGATGGCTACATTAGGAATGTGAGCTTGGCCCATTTAGTCCGTACG
Source organism: Macrotis lagotis (assembly GCF_037893015.1). Taxonomy (NCBI): domain Eukaryota; kingdom Metazoa; phylum Chordata; class Mammalia; order Peramelemorphia; family Peramelidae; genus Macrotis; species Macrotis lagotis. The sequence continues at coordinate 256,578,130 of NC_133658.1, read as the reverse complement.
TAGGTTGTGACCTTGGTAATTTCCTTGAAATAGTGGTGAATGATTTAAAGTTATAAATTTACTGATTGCCACTGTAGATTATGGAGAAGTTTTTCCACTTCTCAGAGAAAAATATATACAGCATAATCTATAGTCACTCTAAGAAGGGGGACTACATTTGGAGAAGCTGCAGAACTCATAACTAGAACTTGTAGGTATTCTTACACTCCGGTTGAAAATTAGATAGTTGGACAAACAATGACACTTTATTAAAGTCCTAGTCTTCCAAGTCTGAATCTACAATGTTTGCTATAGGAAGCAATTTGATAAATTTGTATGTTCTAATGTCAAGTGATAATATTAGTCTTAGCTAGTTTTTGGTACATAAAACAGTTTTGGGTTGATTTTGTGATTTTTTCTTTTTATATGATACATTTTAGCCTCTTCAGTGATTTTGAAAATGCAGATTGTAGTTTCTTAATATTTCAAACTGGAGAACAAATTTTGGAGTAGTGTTTATGGATAGCAATTTTAAAAATACATCTTAAAATTTTAAAAATTGACCATTTTTAATAGAATTTTTAAAAATAAAAATGCAGCACTAGTCACACGTGGGAGTACATTTGGAAGAGTTTATTTTGAAAATTAAATTATAGAAAGATATGATATATTTTTTTCCCAAGGCAATGGGGTTAAGTGGCTTGCCCAAGGCCACACAGCTAGGTCATTATTAAGTGTCTTAAGGGCAGATTTGAACTCAGGCACTCCTGACTCCAGGGTGGGTGCTCTATCCTCTGAGCCACCTTAGGTGCCCTGAAAGTTATAATATTCTTAAACATTCTTCTAAAAAAAATTAGTGTTTCAATTAATACTGATAAAAATCTTATGCTCTATATTGATAGCTAAACCAATTCTCCCTATCATAGAAATTGAAGACATCCCTGCTGTAACTTATTGAAACTGGCTCTTGAATTTAAAAATAAGGTAAATTTTTCATAGTATTTTTTTCTTTTAATTGGATCAGGTTTCAAATACAAGTATTTTTTAAATTCTAGTGCTAAAGTAGATGGAATGCAATAAAAAGTTTTTTTAAGTTAAAAATGAGCATGTCTTACCTACATCCTTGTCACTTTTGAAAATGACAGATGTCAATTTCATTTTCATTGTATAAAAGATAGATTTTCTAAGGGCCACAGTATGGTAAAGGAAAGAACACCCACTTTGGAGTTTATAGGACTTGTGTTCATTCCCCATCTTTGACACTACCTTTGTGACTTTAAACTAGTCCTTTTTAATGTCTTCTCATTTTCCAGCTCCAGAAATTCTGGATTCTTGTGTCCAGATTTTTTGAATCTCAATGATATCCTAGATGGCAATTTTAATTAAAGATGAGAATTTTTCATGATCATTTGTTTTCTGATGAGAAGGTTCAGATGGGATTTGCTTCCTAATGCATAGAATTTTTTAAAAATTGTGTTTAACAATTCTTAAATCAACATTAACATCTCTTGTATTTTGAATAATGAAAGATAATATGGGTATGGGGTGGTCCCAAAAGTCTTAGTCAAAATTGCATGAAGACTTCTGGGACTTTTTCTAGTGTTTTTTGTAGCAGCATTTTACATAACCTCATTAACATCACCCCAGGCTGGTACTTACAGGTAGTGGTATCCCCTTTTACAAATTGAAGAATTTAAGACTCAGAGAAATTAAACAAATTGTTCAAACACCTCATAATTAGCAATTGTCTGAGGTGATCTGAACCAAGCTTCCCTGATACCAGTTGAAGGCTCTTTCCATTACCCCATGTTCTACTTACCTTTTTTCCCCCATCCTTTTCATTACATCTGCTTAGCTGTGCTTCAGAAATACAGCAGGTGTCAGCAATGTGGCAATCAGATTAATTTGTTATACTAAGACCTGCCCAAATTGGGCTTTTCATCAAACATTGTGCAATCCTGCATTTGTTGATTTTTAAGATCTACAGATTCAGAATTACTGGTATTACATTTAGTTATATACCAATTTATAAAGAATTAATCCAAAAGATGCAGATTTATTTTTCAAGTATTTCATATTAATGTTAGATTTCAAATATTGTAATGAGCAAAATCTTGTCTCTTTTTTGTTTATGTTAGTATTTAAGTAAACTCTGTCACATAATGCTGTTATATTGGTTAACCACACACCTTAGGTGTCATAAGGTATAAGGCTAAAGGTCATGTGCCTTCACTTACTTTAACCTTATTTAGAATCTTGTGTAATTGGGGAAGCTTTTTCTTATGTTTATATTTCTTCAGCAAACATTAAGCACCTACTACCTGCAAGACATGGTGATACTTTTTTTTACCTGTTTGTAATCCTAAACTAGCATATAAAATATTTTTACATTGATTTTTCCTCCCAATTATTTAATTATACAAAAAGACCATTTGGTTTATCATGAAAGACTTATGCAATTAAAGTTATTTATTACACATGTGGAAAACCTATTGAATCTGAAAAAAGGTGATGGGGCACATGCCATCATTTAGTAGCATATTAATTGTATGGAATTTACAGATTATTTTTAATCAGTTAAGCTTTTTTTCTTGAAGTTCTGTTGACATTCAAATTGTTAAAGATAATCTTCAATATTTATTGGTCTTCCACACATCATTAGTATGAAATTTAAACTATATTATATAGTTCCAATTCAAAGAATTAACTTCTTTTATTTATATATATATACACACACACGCACATACATACACACACATACACAAACACATATCCAATTATACTGACTAGAGGAATATGTGTATTCTGTATTTCATGAGATTGGGAGGAAGGAGAGTTGTCTTTATGAATTTGATAGAACCCTGATGGTAAGCTATTTTATAGCAGCTTCAGAGTATGATTGACTTTTTATAATCTAGGAATAATAAGTATCAGCATAGTGTGTCAGTCTGACATTGACAACCGTCCCCAAAAGAAAGGGGGGGAGCCTATTTAAAGAAAAAAAATAAATGGGTATACACTAGGATTCAGAAGTACCTTTCAAGGTCGTCCCCCCACCCTTGTTTTTAGGTTGGCCATTTTTTTTAAATTGATTGCTTCAGTTGCAGTTAACCTAGATGATATGAAACTAGCAGAGAGTGACCAGTTTATTTAGATTTTTATAGATTGCTAGAGGTGACCTTAAAAATAATTTTGTGCATCTCCCTCCTTTATTTTTCCGATGAGCAAAATGAGGCCCAGAGGATAAAAGTTAACTCTCGCCTAAGATTATATTACTAGTTAATTAAGGAGCTTGGGTGGTGGTGGGGAGCTTGCAACTGATGTCCCACAGTCCAATGCTCTATAGTCTCTCCTATTACACCAATTTATGAAGTAGGGCAACTGTTTTTTATTTTGCTACCTGTTCAAGATCTTAGCATCTGATCCTGTTTAAACTGCTTTTATATAGGTGATCTAAATTATCACAAAATTTTGAAAAGAGTGCTCATGGCTTTAGTATATATGCTCAAATTACACTTAGGGACAGAGAGCAGATACATAATTTCACTTCCATAGAGAGGTTTTTTATTTTACTTTATTTTTTTAGGTTTTTGCAAGGCAAGTAGGGTTAAATGGCTTGTCCAAGGCCACACAGCTAGGTAATTATTAGGTGTCTGAGGCCATATTTGAACTCAGGTACTCCAGACTCCAGGGCCAGTGTTCTATCCACCTCACCACCTAGCCACTCCTATAGAGAAGTTTTTGCTGAAGAAATTACTTTTTGCCAATGTAGGCAGTTTAGTCTAGAGTAGAGGTATCAGACAATATCCCTGTAATCCTGAATCAAATTAAAATGTAATTGGGAGGGGCGGCTAGATGGTGCAGTGGATAGAGCACTGGCCCTGGAGTCAGGAGTACCTGAGTTCAAATCTGGCCTCAGACACCTAATAATTATGTAGCTGTGTGATCTTGGGCAAGCTACTTATAGCCCCATTTGCCATGCAAAAACAAAAAAAAAATGTAATTGGGAGATAGTTAACAAAATAAATACAATAAGACATAAATGTTACTATGTAGTTTTCTAAGTCATGCAGCCAATGATCCAAATATGTATATATATGTATACATATATACATATACACATATACATATATATATGTATATATATATACACACATATATAAAATTTAGTGGCTCTTGTTTCTATTTGAGTTGGATTCCACTGACCCTGGAGCAATGAGAAATTAAGTGTCTTACCCATAGTTTTAAAACACTCATGTATCAGAGGTTGTACTTGAACCCAAGTCTTCTGGTTCTTCTAACCCTCTATCCATTACACCTAATTGCCTCTTATAAAAAGAAGTGCCCATGTCATAATAATTGTGCATCCTTAAAAGGCTTATATCTGAAGTATGGTTTGTCAACTCTTAACATAAAATAATTGTTAAAGAAGGAGCAGTGAGCTTGAATTCTAGAGATCTTGGGTTCAAATTCTAGTTCTTCTAATAAGTTGTGTTGCTTATAGATACCTATTGGGTATTAATCTTCCTTTTTCAAGGATATTTTGGGGATGGCACACTGTAAACCTTAGGGTACATAATAATTGTGATTTTTTTTTTAATGGTTTGATCTAGGGAACTACATTAACATGGGATTTTCAAATTGAATGAACATCAGAAATGTCTGGTCCAAATTCCCTATTGAAAGATAGGGAAACTGAGGCACATGACATAATGTTTTTCCAAGTGTTTATGACAAAGCAAAAGTAGAACACATGTCCTGTATATTATGTACTGAATACTAGATAAAACATATTCTCCATTATATTGGAACCGTTGACTATATATCATTGGCTTATTTTGGAGATTACAATAAAGTAAAAGTTGAGGAATTTAGACAGACATTTTCAGGGTAGTAAGCATTTGTGAGTGCACTGGTGCAAGGCATTGGGCAATAAAGAATAAACATGCCCTAGTCCTTGCTCTCTAGGAGTTAACAGTTTAGTAGCTTGTTAAGGTACTCATTACAACATTACAAGTTAGTTTGTGATGAATGTGAAAGAGGTCAAACATAGGTGAGAGATTGGAGAGGAGAGGGATCACTTGGAGCTGAGAGAGTCAAGATGTATTTATTTCCTCAAGGAGGTGATACCTGATCTAGAACTTGAAGGAGCATTCACTAGAAAGGAGATGTGAAAAGCTTCAATTGCATGAAATCTTTGAAGTATTACAATTTCTCTGGAGAGATAGATGGGACTATGAAGGACCTTAAATGCCAGACTAAAGGTCTTTGAGCAAGGGAAATGACAAGATTAGATTTATTCACTAGGACTAATATTTTTTTTGTTATATGAAGGATGAATTGGATAGGAGAAAGGTTGGAAGCAGGGAGCTCAGATAGACTGTTTAATATAGTTAAAAGTGAGAGATGAAGAGGGACCCTGAATCACAATGGTGGAAGTAGAAAGTTCTGGTGGAGATATTGCCAAAGGAGAGTTGAAATGACTTCACAGCTGTTAAATGTGAAGAGGAGGAAGAAAGAATCAATGATTTTTCTGCCTGGATACCTATGAAAATAGTGATGTCCTAGGGGGGAAATGGCAGGCTTAGTAGGGAAATGGGGTGGATTTATTTTAGTGCAGGCCTTCAGGTGAAGGTATTTGGAAAATACCGGGCAATTGGAATGTGGGACTAGAACTCAGGAGTTAAAAATGTACATTGGGAGTTATTTATATAAAAAGAGATAATTAAAATTTTGGGAGTCTTTTAGTGGGTCTAGAGAAATAAGAGAAAGTCAGACTAAGTACAGAATGGTAGGGAAAGAGGAAAAGGAAGGGATGGAGTTAAAAAAGTTGAGAAAAAAACCCCCAAGAAATCAAGAAGCCTATGGTCAGTGTCAATGAGGGAATGAAGGCTAATTAAAAACAATATGTACTTTGCTCAGATGCTAAAATCTGAGTGGCCTCTTAGCTTAGAAGTCATAGAAACAAGTGGAATAGTAGGATAGGAGTCAATATGAGTTTTTCTTGTGGAGTCAAACTGGAAGTTTTTTTCTTGTGGAATGTCTATTCCAGTAATCTAAAAAATTTGGAGAGAACTATAAAATTTTCCAATATCTATAATAAATGTATAGCTTGAATCATTAGAATTGAATCTATATGTTTAGATAAGTTAACCTAAGAGTTTCAGATCCAAGGGTAGTAATGACCTTAAGAAAATTATTTCCCCTAACCAGTACACAATATGGATTGAAGGGAGGTGTTACTTTTCTAATTAATGGAGGAAAATTGAACACAATTTTGATAAATGTGAATTACCATATGTCATTTTATTTTAAACATAATTTTACAAAGCAACTTATTTCACAATTTGTCTGTGGTTAAGCTTAAAGAGTCTCTGACACTTCTGCCAGAAAAGTTAGTTGTCACTTTACAAAAATAGTACATTATTTTAGGCATTGCTTAGTTCTAACATTCTTTAGTGCCCAAACTTTTAGAATTATAATAGGGTTACATAGTAACCTGAGTCAATCATAGGCTTCAACTTGACGAAAATAGGTAAAACTGCTCAGTTTTTTCCCCCCCTTGAGTGGAATATTTGAGTAAAGGTAATTTTTTTTAATGGAGAGAGGTATTCTTGATGTTCCATATTGATCAGTCTGTTGTGTAAGCAATTGATTGCTTACTATGTAGTAGTATAGGACTAGGATAGGTTTTAGGTCTCTACTTTGCTGCACATTAGGAATACCTGGGAAGGAGAGGGAGGGTGATAGTAGAAGTGGGTTCCATGTCTCTATCAAACACTTGGGGGGGGGGGGGGCTAGGTGGCGTAGTGGATAGAGCACCGGCCTTGGAGTCAGTAGTACCTGGATTCAAATCCGACTTCAGACACTTAATAATTACCTAGCTGTGTGGCCTTGGGCAAGCTACTTAACCCCATTGCCTTGCAAAATCTAAAAAAAAAAACAACCCAAGTAAACACTTAGAGAGTTTCTGGGCTAGATCTGGTTCTGAGTCTGGTCTCATCTGTAAAGTATAGGTAAGACTAAGCATCTGAATTTCTAGGTAGCTTTTTAGGATATTATTAAAAGTTAAAGTAAACTTTATATTCCAGTCTTATATTAAATATACTTTGCTTGATTTGAATGCTGAGCAGCTCAAACCACTTAACTGGTTTTCCTTAATAAAACTAAAGCAGTATGTGTAAATACTTTTAACTTGTTGCATCATTTAAAAATTAATGTTATTAGAATGTCAAAACTATGGGTTATAGTCAGAAAGGTAATACTAAATGTTGGAATAAAAAGAATTATCAATCCATTAACATTTCAGTATTATGACCATATATTATGTTTTACAAATATATTAGGAAGATTAAATGGTCTTCACAGGATAGAATGTATAGATTTTTAAAGCAGCTTTACATTTTCTACTTTAAAGAATGGTTTACTATAAACTTATCTTTCCCTTTGTTTTCCTCTTAATAGGTATTAGAAATTCTTTATCAACCTTGTTGGGATTGACTTCTTCCTGCTCAACTGGATCATTCAAATTACATGGAAACATAAATAGAACTAATTTTTATGCTGATTTGATACAAAACAAGTTTGAAACCTCTTAGGAATCTTTATACATTGTTTATGGAGATAACTTCACCTACGGCAGTGATTCCTCTTGCATATAAAAATAAGCATAAAATTGATTGTGGACATTTGTAACATTTGCCATAATATTGACACCTGGTTTAGGTTATATGTCATAAAAGTGTCCTTATTATAACCCCAGAAGTTTCCTGAGGGATTTTTGACATTATTCCTTTTAAATAGAACCAGAAAAGTGTCAGAAACATGCCAACTCAACCTCTTTTAGCCTATATTGATGGGCCAGATGTTATAGCCAGTACAGTTGATTCCCGTATGGAAATTAATGATGCATCAATAAAAGGAACCAACACAATTTCTTACAAGAACCCACAGGATAAATTTTTAATACAAGCAGAAGGATGTATGCCTTTGGACTGTATGTTTTGTGAACAGACTTTTAAACATCCTGAAGATCTTAGTAAACATGTCTTAATGCAACATCGACCCACACTTTGTGAACCAGCAGTTCTCCGTGTTGAAGCAGAGTATCTTAGTCCTCTTGACAAAAGTCAAGTGAGAACAGAGTCTCTAAAGGAGAATGGCAAAGAAAATGAAGAATTTAGCTGTGAAGTCTGTGGGCAAACATTTGGTGGAGCCTTTGATGTTGAGACCCACATGAAAAAACATAAGGACTCATTCACTTACTGGTGTAGTGTATGTGGAAGAAGATTCAAAGAACCTTGGTTCCTTAAAAATCATATGAGGACACACACTGGCAAACCTGGATCCAGAAACAAACTACAGCAAGGCTTAGATAGTCCAATAACAATCAATGAGGTGGTACAGGAGCAAGTAACTGAAATTATCACATCGCCTTACAAAATCTGCATGGTTTGTGGCTTCCTATTTCCAAATAAAGAAAGCCTAATTGAGCACAGTAAAGTACACACCAAAGAGTCTGTTTCTACTAGTGAAACACAAATTGTTGACTCTAGTGAAGGAGGAATGTCATCTCAGCGGGAAGAATTTCTTCAATTTCTAAACTTGAGACCAAACCCAATACCTGAGAAAATTAAGAAACCTGCAAAATGGATAGCTGAGTTAGATCCATTTAATACCTATCAAGCATGGCAGTTGGCTACCAAAGGCAAAGTTGCTATTGGCCGAGGAGAAGTGAAAGAACCAGGACAAGAAGGAAGTACAGACAATGATGATTCATGTTCAGATAAAGAAGAACTTGGAGAGATTTGGAATGCCAATAAAAGCCATACTGAAAGCACTGGGAAGTCCAAAACAAATAAAAACAGTTGTGCTGGAATTGGTCTTTCACAAGAAAAGATTAAACACACTAGTGGTGAAGTGCCTTCAATGGATGTGGATTCCAAATTAACACATAATAAAGAGAAACCTACACATTGCTCAGAGTGTGGCAAAGTTTTTAGAACATACCATCAACTAGTCCTTCATTCAAGAGTTCATAAAAGAGAAAGAAGAACTGATGCTGAATCTCCAACTTCTATTGAGGGAAGGCAACACAGAACATATTCTCCAGATTTAGCCACAGCTCTAGATGAAAATGGAACAATGGATCGAGTGGAAGGTGGTTCTGAAGATGGATCAGAAGATGGACTTTCTGAAGTACTTCATTTAGGTAAGTAGCAGCTTTTAATATTTTCCTACTCAAAATTTTTTTTAAATATTGCTTTTGCTTATTTGAGGATTAATAAAGTACCACAGGATAACCCATAGGAGATCTATTTCTTATGAAATAGATCATCACTTGACTTTTTGAGACCTAATTTCACTTATAGAATGAACCTTATAGAATGAATGTCTTTAATTTCTTCCAGGTCTGAAATTCTATTTCTTTTATTTTGTTGGTGTGTGTGTGTATGTGTGTGTGTGTACATACATATGTACACACACATATATGTATATGGATTAAAAGCATGGGTAAGATCAGTGTCATTTTGGGATGACAATGTTCCTTGCATTTTCTGGAATTCATGATTTTGTCTTTTTAAAAGAAATTCCTTAATAGATTATATGCAGTCCCAGTTTCAGCCAGCTGTCCTACAAATATGTGACATTTATCAAGATGAGAATTGACTAAAGTGTCAGCACAAATATAGCAGCATTATTGGAAAACAACTTAAAGCACTAGCACCATCCTTTGTCTATGAGGGGAAATATGGTAGATATTTGAGAACTCATTCTCTGTCAAAAGCTGACAAATCAGTTCAATTTTTAATCAATGGTATTTATTAAAACTTTATACTAACTTGTAAACAACTATAAACAGCAAAGAATTACTTTCCTAGCTTTTTAGTAAACACTTAATAATTGACTATCCACCAAAAATGGAGAGGTGTCAGTTAGTTAAACAGCCCTGACATTAGCACTGCAATAATTGTATTCATAGGATTTAGAATTGGAAAGGGCTTTAAAGATAATGTAGCCCAATTCTCTCATTTTCCAAATCATAAAAACTGTTTTAGTGACTTTCACAACTTTATATAGATATTAAATAATAGAACTTAAGATATTAAATAGAGGACTTTTGAATTCAGTGTTCTGACTTTTAAGATACAATTACCTTTCCATCATGTCACTAATATTCTGAGTTGAGTATTATAATAATCAAAAATATATAATGGGGGGGTGGCTAGGTGGCGCAGTGTATAGAGCACTGGCCCTGGAGTCAGGAGTACCTGAGTTCAAATACAGCCTCAGACATTTAATTATTACCTAGCTGTGTGGTCTTGGGCAAGCCATTTAACCCCATCGCCTTGCAAAAGCCTAACGTGCGCGTGCAAACACACACACACACACACACACACACACACACACACACTCTCTCTCTCAGAATATGTGAGTTTACAAGAAAGAACATTGCAATTTCAAAGTTTTTTGTATTGATAGAAAAATATTTTTTTTGTTTTCCTTCATTCTGAGCCTAAGTTGTAATCTTAATTAGTGCCACAGAGAAATACTTTAAACAGAAACAAAATTAAGATAAAAAATCAGTTCTCAATTCTATAATTTGTAATTAATGTAGGCATATTACCTGACTATAAATTTAGATATTGTTTAAGTCTCCTGTTGTACACATCTGAAAAAAATATTTAAAAATTTAGAACCTTAAGCCACCACAACAGAAAGTACATTACTTAGTGACAACTTTTCAAAAAGTATTCCTTATGCTTGTGCACCATTTGTCTTGTGTATTTTGTATGCAAAATTTTTGGTAATGACATAGAAGACTTATAATTGAAAAATAAGTCAATTGCAAGCTAACATCTGAGTGAGTATGGAAGAAAAATTTATCTCATCATTTCTTATGATGGTTGCCTTGTGAATTGCTCACTAGATTATAATGTGAAGAACTTCATGCTAGTTGTAGTTCTACTGTTGGCTTTATTAATGACCTGCATGAAGACATAATATCCTGAATTTCATTTCTCCAATTGTAAAATAGGATCAATGATACTTGATACTTTTGACATGAAATGGTATGCACTAAGTATTTGAGTTCTTAAAAATTGAAACATTATATATAAAGTGATAGTTTTTAAAAATCCTAGTAGCCAATATTGTATTTTTAAAAATAATAGCATATTAAATATTGTATATATTGCAATATATAGTAAATAAATCCTGATATAAAGCTTGAAGTGAGAAATTACAGAAATTTAACTTTATAATTTTATGTGATACCAGTAGAATATGTTGTGTCCATAGAACACTTCATTCTCCAAGAATGTGATACTAAGTGATGCTTTCAATTATGAGTCTTAACTGTAATATCAACCCATGATTCATGTGGTCTTTTCAAAAACCCAAAGCATATTTATAATCTTAATATATTTCATAAGGTCATTAATTTCATACTATAAGAGGCTAACTCCTTTATTTGACTAGTTAGGTAATTGAGACCCAGAGAGATTAGAGATGATTGGTTTAGGGTCTCATAGTAGCAAGGAAATCAAACTGAAGTTTTCTGACTACATCAGGTCTCTTTTCATTACATATTTTTGGTATGTAATGTTTTAGTTTTTTTTTCCTTTTTTCAAGGCAATGGGGTTAAGTGGCTTGCCCAAGGCCACACAGCTAGGTAATTAAGTGTCTGAGGCTGGATTTGAACTCAGGTCCTCCTGACTCCAGGGCCGGTGCTCTATCCACTGTGCCACCTAGCCTCCCCTGGTATGTAATGTTTTGAATGGTGTTTTAGCCTGATTTTCTCACTGTTGCTCAATATTACTTTATATAATAAAATGTTTTGGATATATATTTTATGTTGAAAATCTTTTACATCAGTGTAAAGCAGAGTTACGATATCAAAGAAATAAATTTTCTTCAGGCAAAATGAGCCCTGTAACTTGAAGAAGAATTTTGTTACAGTGGTTATGTATTGGGGGATTTGACCTATCATTATGATAGTAGAATGTTTTTATCAGTTGTGATTTGGAGGGGGGGAGAAGGGGAGAATTGCTTAGAGCTCAAGAGAATTATTATAGGGAGGAGGGAGGAAAAGCTTGTGTTGAACTGAGGTTGGATCAAGCCTGAACAAATTGGTTTTTGTAATTGATGACATTTCTTTGTATAGAGTGACTCTAAATATATATAGAGTAAATAGTTCTATTTTTAAGAAGTACTTACTGCAGGAAAAAATAAGCTAGAATAGTTTTCTGCTGACTACTATTTCAATTTTACAGTTTAATATATTGAAAAAAGTCAAAATGTGTGATTCATTTTGGAAACCATTTTTTGTTTAGTGAGTTATATTTTCTGCAGAATGATACTTCCTGATGATCAATGTTTTAAAATTTTTATTTAAATTCTGCCATGTTCTGCTTAACATAAATTAGTATTTCATTCTTGCTAAAGATTAAGTTGTACTTACTACCCTCTAGTGGTAAACTTATTGGTTGATCTTAAATAAGAAATGGATTTCTTCTATGACTGGGAAAGGAAGAATTGATAATTTATTGGCATGATTTTCTAAATTAGTTATTCTGTGGAAGTTGTTCTCTTTTCTAGTCACAGTTTTTCCTACAATCTCTTTGCCAGATCTCATCAACAACTATATATAGTTATATATATATATATGTTATATATATTTTAAAATCCATTAACTGTGTCACATACTTATAAAAAACAGTCACGTCTTTTTTGTTGTGTACTATGTATATTACACTTAACCAATAAGTTCAGATGTACATACCCACTATATTTTCCTGTAGTAAAATGTCAAAATAATATTTATAAAGTTTTTAGTTTTTTAATGACACTTACACTAATAGAAGAATTTTTTAATGAAAATTACCAGTAATATCTAGAACAGTTTGTAATTTATCAACATACTTTATTAATAATGTGCTTCAGCTATTTCCTTACTAATATAAATATTTTTGTTTAAGATAAAAATGAAGATGGCTTGGAAAGAGGGAAAATTAAACATCTTGCTTCATCCAGAGAGTGTAGCTATTGCGGAAAGTATTTCCGTTCAAATTATTACCTCAATATTCATCTCAGAACTCATACAGGTAACTTCTAGAATTTTCTTCATAAATACCGAATCAGTTGTTACTTTTGGTAAAAATAGTCTGTTTTGATCAAGTTCTTTTACTACTTTTGCCAAAAATGATGTTTGACTTATAAAATGTTAGCTTAATTTCACATTGCATTTGATGTCCTTTCTTTTAGTATGAATACAAACTTAATTGTATTACGTTATATATTTTGTAATTATCTTACAACTTTATTAAATCTATATCCCAGCTATAATCCACATTAATTCTTTCTAATATTTTTAGCCTCAAACATTTTAATGTAAACTTTTGTGAGTCTTAGGTTAATATGAAATGAGAATCTCTTTCATTCAAACTATTTCCAAATTGCCACTTTGCCCTAGATTAAGCTATTAGTCAGTTTTTTTTTTTTTAGGTTTTTGCAAGGCAAATGGGGTTAAGTGGCTTGCCCAAGGCCACACAGCTAAGTAATTATTAAGTGTCTGAGACAGATTTGAACCCAGGTACTCCTGATTCCAGGGCTGGTGTTTTATCCACTGTGCCACCTAGCCGCCCCCATATTAGTCAGTTTCAATTACTTAACTAAAATATTTCATTTTTAACATATTAGATAATTCAGATTGAAGGGAAAGGGCAAAAATACGCATGACTTTGGCTGTCTTCTTCCGGATATTGTTTCTTTTTGAAGGTTTTATGCAAGATTTCAAATACTCAATATAATTGACCTAAAAACAAAACAAGATAAGAAAAACTTGGTCTTCTGAGTCATATCTGGTCAGGCTTAACAAAATTCTTATTGAATAGGAAAGAAAAATAATTCTATTTTTTTGATACAACAACTCTATTTTAAAATATATAATCTATTTCAAAATGTATTTTCAAGGTTTTTTAAAAAATGTTTTTCAAATTTTTCAATTTTCAGGTGAAAAACCATACAAATGTGAATTTTGTGAATATGCTGCAGCTCAGAAAACCTCTCTGAGGTATCATTTGGAGAGACATCACAAGGACAAGCAAATAGATATTACCACTGAAGTAAAGAATGATGGCAAAAGCTCACTACTGAGTCGGGAAACTGAAGATATGCTATTAGCAACTGATGGTGCTCAAACCAAAAATTTGAAAAGGCTTTTTGATGGTGCCAAAGATACTAAAGGCTGTACACCTGCAAAACAACATAAAGAAATGCCTTCTGCCTTTCAAAATGTTTTGGGAAGTGTACATTCAACCATAAACAAGGATACTCAGGATTCTAGTAAAAACACAGTTGATGACAGTGCTGAAAAAATGAACAAAAGTGTAGTTACTCCATACTTGGACAAATTAAAAAAGAAATCGCTAATTGAACCTCAGGCAAATAACCCTGTTTGTAAAACGGAGAAGGATGTTCTTTCTGGCAGAGGAGATAATATTCATGAAAGCGAAGTAAATAACATAGGCGAAATAAAAGAGAGTACTCCTAACTGCAAACATAAACCAAACATGGACTTGGAGGAAAAGCCTTTGAATTTATCTATTGGATCTGCACAAGAATGTGCAGCTGTTTCTATCAGCAGAGGTTTATTAGCAACAAGCACCTGCCCATTTTGTACTTATAGAACATTTTATCCAGAAGTACTAATGATGCATCAGAGATTAATGCACAAATACAATCCTGACATTCATAAAAATGGTAGGAATAAATCTTCACTCAAAAGTAGGCGTACTGGATGCCCTCCAGCTTTACTTGGAAAAGATGTGCCTCCTTTATCTACCAATTCACATAAATCTAAAATTTCTCTAGCAACTCAGTCAAAGTCACTGCAACCGGAGAAAGCTAAGCAGTGCCCACCGTTGCCAAGTAAAGTCCCGCTTTCTTCAGGAATAGACTCTAGCACTTTAGCCCCAAGTAACCTGAAGTCTCACAGATCACAGCAGAATATTGGAGCTCAAGCAGGTGTGATTAAACAGCAGTCAGAGATGCATTCTAAAACCAGTGCTTCTCCAGGCCCTGACAGAATAAAAAGACCAGAGACAAAGATAAAATCTCTCAGCATATCTCCTCAGTCTGGCATAGTAGGCAGTAATGTCAATGGTTCCTTTGACTATCCTCTTAAGAGTGACTCTCCGTGGTCTAGTAATCAAGGAAGAGAATATTTCTGCAATAGAAATGTTGGCAATGTTAATGTGGAGTTTGGGGAACCATCTTCAAAAAGAATGAAATCTAATGTTGTTACTCTTGAACTTGACTCTGCAACAGTAGCCAGTTATAGAAGAGAATATGATATAAACAGATACCGTGTCGCAAACAGAATTGCAAATCTATTACCTCAGGATTGTCCATGTCCGCCTACATCAGTGTTGCCAACCAAACAAGGGCTCCTGAATTCAAATGAAGTTGATTCTCCAAATGTACTGACTGTCCTCAAGTCTTATGAGCCATTTGGTCCTGGACCACTTTATAGTTCTTGTGGATCTAGTGGTAGTCAAGCATCAAGCTCTGCAATAGAAGGTATTGTAGAATGGTGGATTCTCTCATCTCCTATTCCCTTACCTATTACTTTAGAGCACAACAGCATTCCCCCAGTGTTACTAGATCCAAGTATACCTTGCGGTAGTGGGGTTGAAGGTATAAGAACACTGGGAAAATGGGATGTGGGAGGGATATTTGATCTTGGAGCCTTTGGTATTTATTGAATTGGAGAGGGGGTGGTGACAGGATTGAATTTTAGTAAAGTCAGCTGGATTACTAATAGAGGAAAGAGTAGAATGGGGAGAGATCTGCAACAGGTAGAGCAACCAGTTGCTTTTTGCAGTAGTTCAGACTTGTATCAGACTAGTAGGTAGGTAGGTAGGCGGAGAGAAGGGAGTATATGTGACTGATGTTACAAAGGTAAAATCAATAGGCCTCAGCAACAGTTTTTGGGAGGGTGAGGGCTAGGTGTGTGTGTGGGTGTGGGTGTGTGTGTGTGTGTAAGTATGTCTATGTGTATATATATATATATATATGTATATGTATTTGGATTGATGTCTAGGTAGTGTGTCTGATCAGCTAGGAAAATGGTAGTACCTTTGAGAGTAATGGGAACATTAGGAAGAGGGGAGGTTTTTGTGGGAAAGAGAATAAGTTCAAGTTTGATAAATCTAAAGCCATTTCAAGGAATCTCATACATTATCTAGGCACACGCCCCTATTTTACAAAATAGAGCACTGAAGCATAGAGAGGTAAAATAACTTTGTTCCTAATTAGCCATTTAGTGATGGAATCATGATTTGATCACAAGTCCTGATTTTATGTCCAATATTTTTCTGTACTAAGCTGGACTCATGACACATCACACACTGCTATAGAGTAGGTATTTATGTGTGCATCTCTGTTTATCCTTTACTAAAGTGTGGTCCTTATATAGAATTTTATATTCTGAATGGTATCTTATATGCAGTTATTGATGATATTTGTTTAATGTTGAAAGAACTTTCTACTATTGTGTTCTTGCAGAATATATTGGAATTTCCTTAACGGTAGAGGGTTTTTTTTTGGGGTGAGGGTGGGCTTTTGTTATTGTTTTTTTTTAAGTGAAATTATTTTCAGAGCTAGTATTATATCATTGTAGCATAAGGAAGAGACTCTTGAACATGTTCCCCTAGCATGTTAAATGTAAGATCAGGATATCATGGGGTTCTGCAGATAAAATGGGAGGAAGGAGTGAAGGGGTCATGTTCCATTAGGTAAACATGATTAAATTCTGTTATAACATATACTGGACTGTGCTACCTTGAAGATAAAGACTTGCTTTAAAATCACTCACTTTGTGTTAGTTTCAAGGGAAGGAACCTTTACAGTGAAAACACTCTATCAAGTCTAACATGACACCAGTTGATCTGGTGGAGATAGCAAATTAAGAGCAAATGCTTTAACATTCTCCAGTGACTTTGCTTTTTTTGAGTTCTGGTGAAATATTAATTTGTTGTCTTTTAATTTAAAGCTTTCATTTCTTTTTACTTTTTTACTAATTGTTTAAAATAGATGTTAGGGCAATTTTTCCCAACAATCCTCCGATCCCACAGGCTTTCAACCTAGGAGTCAGCCTGGATTCTTTAATATCTCTTATCCCCCACTCTTCCCTCTATATCCAAATTGTTGGGGAACCATCCACGGGGTTTGGCCCTCCATCCCTTCCTCCTCTTTGACCCAAAGATATAGCTCTCAGGACCTCATATCTTGATTATTGCAAGTCACTGAGGGATGGTCCTGCCTCCAGTCCATCCTTCATTCAGCCACTAATGGACTTTATCTCAAACATTGATCTGATCAAGTCACTCTATTAAATAAATAAATTCCAGTGACTCCCATTGCTTCAAATACAGTTCATTCCTCAGTGTGTTGCTAATCCCTCCCTCGAGTCCTCTTACACCTTCCTCTCTGACACCTTCCTCTCTGACACATTCTCTCCTGGCTATTTGTACCACTAAGAAGTGGCTCCATCTTTCTTCTCTGGGCATTCTTGTTCCTTGTCTTGTGTGCCTGCAGGAGACATCCACTGCTTTGACTACTGACTTCCTTAGCTTCCTGTTAGATCCAGTTAAAAGTTTAGCCTTCTTCCACCCCTCTTAATTCTAGCAACTTCTCTTGTGTGTAGCTTACTATATATTTGTTTGCACGTTGTCTTCTCTATTAGATTGTAAGCTCCTTGAGGTCAGGAAGTGAGGTTTTGGTTTTTTTTTCCCTTCTTTTTGTATCCTAGGTACATTGGTACATAGCCATTGTCCTAGGTTGCTAAGTAGCTGTTTAATAAATGTTGATTGACAATTGAACTGTCTGCTAGCTTCAGGTATATTAGAAACCTTTCCTAGTGTTTGGCCTCTATGTGCTTTTAGCTCCTTGGAGGCCCTGGAGAGAAGTGGGGGAAGTAGATGCTGAAGGTGAGGGAACAGCCCTTGCAGCATGGCTGCTACATTTCCCTGAATATCCCATCATACCCAACACTCTCATACCTGCAAAAGTGGGAATGATAGGATGAAGAGAGGAAACTAATGATTGGCTTTGCATCAACAGATTTTATTTGGAAATTAAAACTATTGACAATGAGATATTTGAAATGATCAACATATCCTTGTTCCCAGTACTAAAAGAAAAAGAAAACTTTTAATTAATGTTAGAGGCTCCTAGGTGGCTTGGGGATTCCAAGTTCATTTGGTCTGGAGTCAGGAAGACCTGAGCTCAAATCTGGTCCCAGATACATGTAATAACTGTTTTGTATGACCTTGGACAAGTCACTCAAACCTCTTGTTTGCCTTAATCCACTAAAGAAGGAAATGGCAAACCACTCTAGTATCTTTTGCCAAGAAAACTGTGGAAAGTATAGTGTCCAGGGTCATGGAATTGGACATGACTGAACAATGACAACAAATTCCATTCTACTTGTTACGTCAGTGGGGTTGTATTATGCAATAATATCTTTGGTTCCATCATTTTTTTTTCCTGCTCTACCTTTTTCATTACAAGGAACTACTTAATATTGAGATTAGATAGTTTTGATTTTTTTAAAGTCATGTTCATGTTATTTTCTGTTGTGTTTTCTATATTATGTTAGCATTGTAATGTCTGTAGTTCAGTAATGTATAAACTTTGCTTTTACATAAGTTCTATTTTCAGTTTCTCATGATCCACTAAATCAGTGTATATTGCATATTTGTAATAAAGGATTTTAAAACTTGAAAACTTTTTTTGGACTTTTCAGTTCATGTTGATATTAACTTGAACCTAGAGGACTTTTTATTAGCATTATCATTTTTTAAACCCAAGGAGAAATGAAAATTTTCAGAGTTCTTGTTAGCTTTTGTTGTAAAAAGACTTGCTTTATTTTGTGTTGAGACTTTTTCAACTCAACAGATTAGTAGCTTATCCAGTTTTTAACATTTCCAGTATCAAGGATGTAGACTTAGAATAATAATTTATGCTTTTTTAAAATACTTTGAAATTTATGTAGTGCTTTACTCATCTTTAGTGAGATCTGAAGTTTAGGTTGGGTGTCATTTTGCAAATGACCAAACTTAGCAAGGCCCTGAGATAATGAGTATTGGAACCTGAAACCCAGGTCTCTTAATTTTTACTTTTAGAAGTGTTTGCAACTGTTTGTCAGCATTATTTTGAAATAGTTACAAAATCCGTTAACTTTATTGTAAGAGAACAGATTTACTTAACATTAATACTAAATGCCTTTTCAAACCTTTTTTTTTTCTCCTCAATTAGGAAAAAGGCCTATGTCTTATCAACAGTTGTCTAACAGCATGCTGCAAAAAAGAAACTATGAGAATCTTATTACTAACACACATTATCGACCAAATGACAAGAAAACTTGATTTTTTTGGGGGGGAAATGGTAAGCATATATTTTAATCATATATTTGTTGATTTCTCTTCAAAATTCAATGGGATGAGACCCATTATGATTTATGCTGTCCAGTTTTATTTAATTAATGCTCATTTTTAAATTAAATAATTGGATTTTAAGAAAAATTTTAAGAAATTAGGTCAGGCCTTTCTTTCAAGTTCTCTGCCCTTTCTGAGCAGTACCGACTGCCAAGAGCTCTCCTTTACCTTACTCAGTTCTTTTTCTTTAAATTAAACCAAGTTATAAAATTCTCTGTGTAATTAGAATGCAGGTTTTTAAAAAAAATTATGTAAAATCTGAGTTACTTTTCTTCTTGGGGTTAATATTAATCAAATAATGAATGCTGCCTGTAAAGCGCAGTCCAAGAGCAACCTCAAGTGGTGTTTTAACAAGACAGAGGATATGATACTTACTTTAAACTTCTTAAGGATTCGTTTAACAATGAGAATGAATGACTGAAGAGGGCTGTGTGGAGAACAGTACTATAATATGACTAGTTACACAGATGTAGCTATAGCAGTTCAAATTACATCTCATGAAACATACTCTATAGTCATTCTGATGTGATTAGCCTATGAGGCAAGTGATTAGCTTTGTTCTTCTCTGTCAATTAGAATAGTATTCTACTGTACCCAGCTGTTATTTGGCCCTCTTACCAACTCTAGTAGAAAGAGTTTTAGAAATACTAGGTTTTAGAAGCATTTAGCTTCCATTCTTTTAAGAAAGATTATACCAAGTTCTAGTTTTTCCTCTAATATCATTCTTTTAGTTAAATAACTTAACCCTGATTCATCCTATAAATTTTGTATCTTCATGCCTATACCTTCAAAGTGCACTTTGGGGGATAATTGCATATTTCCCTTGGCCTTTGTTCTGTCAATACTGTACTCTTAGATGCTTAATCTTTCTTTAACCACTTAAGTAACTAACTTGAGTATGAAACAAAACACTTCTGTACATAAGATTCACTGCTACTTTACAAATTTCTAATTGCATCTTTCATTATTCATTTGTAAGAACCTGGGCTTAGATTGCCATTAAAATTTTTTTTTTACTACTTTTCTTAGTCTTGTTCAGTTTTAGATTTTTTGAACTATTATTGTGTAATTTCATCTTAATCAGTTTTCTTTTTCTACCCTCCCAGGTCTTATAAGGACATAAATACATATTCTCTGTGGAGTTACCCTCAGCTCATCCTTTGAGAAAATGAATGGTGAAAGCTACTGAAATAAGCTGTGATTGTACTGTACATATAAAGAACACTACAGTTTTATAATGTTGGTTCTGTTTAAAATTTGTACCAAATAGCAATAAAAATTGTAGTTGGAAAAGTTGGGTTGTAAAAGTGGAGAATGTATATCTCTATTTTGACCTTAAATAATATTTTTTTTAGAATTGACCAAATATTAAGTAGTTTTTTTGAATACTTGAGAGCTGCTGAAAAGTAACTGGGGGAGGGAGGGAGTATATAATGCTTGCACCTCAGGTAAAATTTTGTAAATATCTACTTGTTTAAATACTGTGGTTCTTCTATTCGCGCATCTCTCCTGCTACTTCCAAGATAGCTCATCATTTTGAGCAGTTTCTGATCTTGTGCTTTTTTCAGTTAGGATAAGTTTCATTTTAAAACTAATTTCCAATGATTTGTGTGGATATCAAATCCTAGGAAATCTAACATTGTTGTCTTTATGCAAATTCATGTGAGTACACCTAACTGAAGTATTGACCCTCTCTACCAGTTTGTGCTGCATATTATAAGATCACTTCTGAATTTTCAGTTCTCTTTTATTTCAAATTATTTCAGCATGTTAGCTGAGAGAGTTATGTTACTTGTTACTATTTTATGGTTTGTAAATTGTCCTGGAACCACCAGACTACTTTATTTGGTGATTTTTTTTTTTTTTTAAATTGATGGGGTATGGTGGTTTTGTGGAATTTTTTAAGTATGTCTCTACTGAGAACCCTTTACTCTGAGCAGACAAATCTTTGCTAATAGTGAACAAAGTAATATGTGGAATTTATTTAAATTTGTTTTCTAGCAAACTAAAATCATTTTTTAAAAAATTTGACGTCATATATTTACTCAGACTGGTTAAGTTTGAGTGCAAAATTATATATATGTATATACATATATATATATATAATCTTACAATATGGGGCAGCAATTTTAAAATAAAAGACTTTTGGTGCATCTTATGTTTGTATTTAGAGATTTTTTGGTATTTCTGGAATCTTAGTTAACTGAAGACACATTGAAGTTAATTGTAGACACATTGATTCTGAATAAGAAATTGCCCACTGTGTAGAGGGTTGGTGAAGGGATTATATATTGTTTCCCTTCCTCTACCACAACCCTACTCCCATCCTTTTTTGTGTGTGTTTGTTTTGAAATGACAAGGTTTTTCCTCTATGCTCATTCAACTTGAGTTTTAAAAGGAGGGCAGCCACCAGCCAGCAGAACTGATTTATTGAATATTTTAACTTTTGCTCATCGTTACCTCTACTTGTAGCCTATTGGCTGAAGATTTATTCAGCATATACATGGCTTTGGCTTCCATGCTGTATTTTAGTAAGAAACTGTCTCAAAATTTTTGCACTGTTAGGTTTTTTTACCCTGTTCTCTTCCACATAGAAAGTGTAAATGTCCTATAGTAGCAAAACCTAGAAATACTGTTTTTCATTATGCAACATAAGACATCCTTGATATGTCTTAACTCCTGTGTTAAAGGGGACCTAATTGACATCAGTCAACTGGCATTGTAATGAAGTGCTGTGTATCAGGAAATTGTACACTTTTTACCTTTTTTCCTGTTCATAAGCTGAGCCATATGTACATAATCTAGATTTTGTTTTCATAGTTTTGCACTTTTTTATAGCCTATTTTTCAAAATGAACACATTTGGAAGGTGGTTGGCCTAATATTTGCCTGATTTACTGAGTCTTACAGAATGCATGTCATGAGGATA
The DNA here is from genome assembly GCF_037893015.1 of Macrotis lagotis. Classification (NCBI taxonomy): domain Eukaryota; kingdom Metazoa; phylum Chordata; class Mammalia; order Peramelemorphia; family Peramelidae; genus Macrotis; species Macrotis lagotis. The sequence goes on along the minus strand of NC_133658.1, from coordinate 256,555,721 downwards.
TTCAAATCTTAAGGGGTTGTGTGACAGAGGGCTGAAATTTAAACTTGTTAAAAAAAAATTACCAAATCTATTCGAAAACAATCAATTCATGTTATGCTGCAGTTTTCAGGGGTTTTCAGATTTTTACTTTTTAACCATTATTTCTTACATGCATAACATGTCAATAATTCCACAGCCCTGTACTTCAAAGTACTTTTTTGCCCATCAGTATTAACTATTGGGATACTACTGGTTTTGTATTTTTTTTCCTTTAAGATAACAGTGCATTTATATAGAGGTACAATTTGTTGAAATTTTGTTTGTATTTATTTCATTTCAGTTTGATTTATTTTAATTGTTAAAACTTAAGTTTGTCAAGCAGTAGACATTACTCGTTTAATTTATGATATATTTCAGTTTAGTCAAGGTATGTTATTATATGTGGATGTAAATATAGATTTGGTGTTTTGCAATTTTGGCTTCTGGTCTTTATTTAGCACTATAATGATTTCTATTTTTTTCTCAATTTCTACTTAAAAATGATAGATCAGGACTAAGCAAAAGTTGTGTTTTTGTTTGAATTCACTTTTGATGGAAGAGAAAAAAAAACTTGTTTGTATGTAAACAGAATATTGAAAATCTTTTTTACCAAACTGGCAGATGACACATAAGTGGGAGAGATAGCTAATAATAAATGAATGCTTGGATCCTGAAAGATGACTGGCTGAACTTAAATATGATGGAATTTACATAGGCATAAATGTAAAATTTTACATTTAAATTTTTTAAAAAGCACATCCAGATGGAGTGAAGCAGGTATCATAGCTATATAGAAATTTGAACAGGATCTGGAGATTTTAGTAAATTATATAAGCACTACATGAGTTAATGTGACATGGACGGCAAAATAGCTAATTTGACACTAAACTACATTGAGAGAAAGTGATATAATGGAACATACATTGAAGGCACTTTTGAGAAATCAAGTGACATGAATTTGAATCCTATTTCTGATGATTATATGACAATATTCAAGTCATTGCACTGGGTTTGTTTTATAAAATGATTGCTTCTTTTTTCTGCCTCAAAGGATGTTATAAGGAACAAATAAGACATTGGGAAACAATGTTCAAGACTTACAGTGCTATGTGAAGGTTAACTGTTAAGATTAATGTGTCCCAAAAAAGTGGGGATTCTTGAGTCTTCTTTGACCAGAGGATGGCCCAAACCCTGGTGGGCTTTGAGGACAAACTAAATGAGGTGTTGAATTGGGAAGAGGATTTTAAGAGCTGTTGGTTAAAAGCTGGATCATTTAACAGAAAAGGAAACAGATCAGGGAGGTTGGGTGACTTTCCCCAGGTCACTAAAGCACCAACTCTTGCCAATAAGGCTTAGAAGAGAGTTCAGAGATTTTTAAGTGACTGGGCTGGGATTTGAGCCTAGGTTCTCTTCTCAGAATCCAATGCTCTTCCCAATGAAGTTGTCAGGAGTGGGAGCAAAACATGGAAGTAGAGGCAGATTTATGGTTAATATAACGAAAAATCAACAATTATTGTTCAATTCTGTGTCTCCATTTGGAGTTTTCTTGACTAAAGATATAGGAGCAGTTTACCATTTTCTAATCTAACTGATACAAATGTGACTTGCCCAGGATTACCCAGCTAGTAGGGATCATAAAACTGGATTTGAATTCTGGTCTTCTTGATTTCAGGCCAGGCACTTTGCTACCCAAAACCAACAATTAAAACTGTCCCAAAGTGGAGTAGACTGCTATAGAATAGTGAATTTCCTCTCACTAGAAGTTTTCAAAATGAGACTGGATAAACTTTTGTAGGGTAATAATGCTTTAAGTATATAGGTCTATTCAGAAAGTGCCTTTAAAAACCATAAGAGTTCAATAGAAATGAATAATTTTGATAATGTTAACAGAATATTTTTATTGGTGCATAGAATTGAAAGTCAATTTAATAATTACACCAGGCTTCTCCATTTCTATTTTTCTTTTCTACCTTTTTTTCTTCTTTGGCTGGGGCTTAGATAAAAACACTTTACCTGCAGTCTGGTAGGGAGAAGATAGGATGAGGCAGAGGAAAAGATGCCTGGGGAGGTGAAAGTATGACTTTTGATTTGCCCTTTAGATAAGTAGGAATCTAGTAGGTAAAAAAGAGGGAGAAAGGATATTCAAGAAAAAGGAACCCTTCAGGATAGTCCCTGAGGCAGATCCTCAAACTAGGCCAATCCCATCATGTCACCAACCCACCTGCAGATTAGCAGAGGCAGCAGCCTCAGTGTTGAGGCCAGCATAGAGAGGCACCAGTAGCCCCAGTCAAGCTGAGACAGAAAGACCCTAAGCAAAATTCAGCCTCAGAAGCCTCTTGAAGCTTGTGTTGGGAACCCAGCACAGATAAAAGGAGCCTCTATCGGAATGGTTTTGGTGTCTAGAGAGCTCTTAGTCACCTTAAGAAGGGGCCTAGTCTGGTCCACCACACTCAGCACCTGGAAAGCTATCATTTAGTTTTTGGATTCTGTCCCAATTTCTACTTGTGAACAAATCAAGGAAAACTGATCACCATAATGAAATAACCTTGGTATGCTGGCCTTGCCAAAACCTAAACAATTTGTTATTTAAGATGGTGGTGTTAAGTGACTTGCCTGAGGTCACACAACTAGTTAATAAGTGTCTGAGGCCAGATTTGAACTCAGTTACTCCTGACTCTAGGGCTGGTGCTCTATCCACCTGTGCTATAAGCCCAAAGATACCAGTTAAGAAGTCACTATTTGTCCACAGTCTATCTGGAAAAATTGGAAAGCAGTGTGTGTTAGAAATTAAGTATAGAAAATACTATACCATATACCAAGATAAACTCCATATGGGGACATAACTTAGACATAAAAGACATGACTTAGACAAAAAAATCTAAGTGATACAAAAAAAAGCAAGAAAGGAATTGCTTTTATTTGTGGATACAAGAAGAGTTCATGGCTAAACAGGATAGAGATCACAAAAAGAATTTTGATTACATAATTCAAAAGTTTCTGCACAAACAAAACAAGAGAAAGAGATAAATAGGAAAAACCCTATTTTTAGGAAGTGAAAGAATGTTTACTGTTTCAATCTTCTGGAGAAAACTGGAGAGAATTACATTAAGCAAGGGACTTCTGCCCAAGATGGCGGAGAGAAGACAGGCACAGTTCTAAAGTCTCCTGATCTTTTTGTAACTGATATGAAACAAACCTTAACAGAAATCAGATCCACAAAACCCAGAAAGAAAATCCAGGAGAAAATATCGACCTCAGGATTTGTTTTCTGAGGTGCTGGGCACTGGTGGGTGAGCAGAAGAACCAACTCAGCTGACAATAGGGAGAGGAATGATCTCAGCCCAGGGTAAAGCCCACCATTGATTGAAGACAAGTATTTTAACAGCTTTAATTTCTCCCTCCAGGCCAAGGGAGAGGTGCTCAATCAAGGTCACACTACAGAGAAAGCAACCAGCACCTCCTACTGGCCAGCTGGAGGTATTGCACTCAGTAAAGCCTCTAGGGATCCCAATACCAGCCCCTCCCCAATTCGAGGTCTTAGCAAAATGAAGAAAGGTCAGTGGAAAGGTGGATCCATAGAAAAATTCTTGGAAGGAAAAGACTCATAATTCAGAGAGACCTAGAACCTCTGCGGAGAATATGATCTGGTCTCCAGCACAGAAAGACCTCCTTGAAGAAATAGGGAAGGAGTTTAAAAATCAATTGGAAAATTCGGGAAAAGAAACCCAAGAGAAGATTAACACCTTGCAACAAGAAAACAAATCATTTGAAAATACAATTGGACAAGTACAAAATGAGAATAATTCTCTCAGATCCTCAATTGGGCAAATGCAAAAAGAAAATAACTCAAAACCTCAATTGGTGAAATGGAAAGCTCTTTCAAAAATAGAATTGACCAATTGGAAAAGGAGTTGCAAAAGGTAAATGAAGGAAACTCCTCTTAAAAAAAAGAATGAATTGCCTAGCTGTGTGACCTTGGGCAAGCCACTTAATTCCATTTGCCTTGCAAAAACCTTAAAAAAAATGGAGTCTGCAGAAACTAATGACTTCATGAGACAGCAAGAGCCAAGAAAAAATAGAAGAAAATGTAAAATAGCTCATCAGCAAAACCACTGACCTCAAGAATAGATTGAAGAGGGGCAACCTGAGAATTATTGGACTTCCTGAAAACATTGAAGAGAAAAAAAGCCTGGCTCAGGGTTAACTGACTTGTCCAAGGTCATACAGCTTATGTGTTTTAATTTAATATTTATTATCATTTTGTACATTTTTTATACATTAATAAAATATTCTTGTTTAAGAGTAAACAAAATACCTCCTCCCGCCAAAAAATATAGACTCACTTGAGAGAAAAAAATGAAAATAAAAAATAATAGTAATAATTGTAGGTATGGCCAGGTTGCGCAGCAGACGGAGCAGCAGCCCTGGAGCCAGGAACATCCAAGCCCATATCCAGCCCCGTAGGCCCAACAATCACCCAGCTGTGTGACATGTAAGCCACCCCAACCCCACTGCCCTGCATAAACCAAAAAAAAAGAAAAAAAAAGACAAAATAGTAATAATAATAATTATAAGGGCAGCTGGGTGGCAGACAGAGCACTGGCCCTTGAGCCAGGAGCACCTGGGTCCAAATCTGGCCTCAGACACCCAATGATCACCCTGCTATGTGGCCCCAGGCAGACCACCCAGCCCCATTTGCCCTGCACCCCCCGCAAAATAATAATAAAAAATGTGCTTCAGTCTGTTTCAACATCACCAACTCTGTTGTGGGTGGATCACCTTCTATATGATAAGTCCATCACAAAAGTTATTTCCATATTTTTCCAATGTTGCCATTGCTGATCACAACTCCCTCCTTTCATATTTCTCCACTACCATGTGCTATATTTTCTCTCTCCTTTCACTCTGTCTCTGCTGTAGGGTAGCTGAGTGGCACAGCAGACAGAGCCCCGGCTCTGGGGCCAAGAGGCCCTGAGCCCCCATACCACCCCTTAGGCCCAGCATCCACCTGGCCCTATGGTCCAGGACAGGCCATCCAATCCCAGCCCCTTGCAAGAAGTAAAAAAGGAAAATGTGTTATATCTGACCACTCACCCCCCCCCCTGTGGTCCCTCCTCTCCTTCATTCACATCCCTCCCTTCCCCGTTACCCCCCCTCTCCTTACTCCAGAAGTCTATACCCCATTGAGTATATATGCTGTTTCCTCTCCTAACTACCTCTGATGAGAGAAGATTCCCTCATTCCCCCTTGCCTTCCCCCCTTCCATATCATTGCAATAGCTCATTGTAATAAAGAAAAATCTTATATGAAATATCTTGGTCTATTCCCCCTCTCTTTTTCTTTCTCCCATTACATTTCCCTTTTTTCTATTGACTCCATTTTTACACCATATTTTATCTTTGAATTCAGTTTTCTCCTGTGCTTCATCTAAAATCTCCTTCTACCTGCTCTGTTAATTGAGAAGATTCTTATGAGTATTATCAGTGTCATTTTTCTGTGCAGGAATACATGCAGTTCATCCTCATTAAGTCCCTCATTTTCCCCTTCTCCAATCTCTATACTTCACCTGAGTCCTGTATTTGAAGATCAAACCTTATGTTCAGCTCGCCATTCCAACAGGAACATTTGAAATTACCCTGGTTCATTGAAAGTCCGTCTTCTTCCCTGGAAGAGGACATTCAGTTTTTTTTTTTTTTAGGTTTTTGCAAGGCAAATGGGGTTAAGTGGCTTGCCCAAGGCCACACAGCTAGGTAATTTTTTAGTGTCTGAGACCGGATTTGAACCCAGGTACTCCTGACTCCAAGGCCGGTGCTTTATCCACTAGGGCCACCCAGCCACCCTCAGGACATTCAGTTTTGCTGGGTAGTTGATTCTCAGTTGCATTCTAAGCTCTTTTGCCTTCCAGTATGTTATATTCCAAGCCCTATGAGTTTTTAGTGTAGTTGCTGCTAAGTCCTGTGTGATCCTGACTGCAGCTCCACGATATTTGAACTGTCCTTCTGGCTGCTTGTAATACTTTCTCTTTGACTTGCGAGTTGTGGAACTTGGCTGTAATATTTCTGGGGGTTGGTTTTTTGGATCTCTTTCTTGGGGAGATCAGTGGATTCTCTCCATTTCTATTTTTCCCTCTGCTTCTAGGATATCAGGGCAATTTTCTTGTAGTAATTCTTTGAAAATGATGTCAAGGCTCTTTTCCTGATCATGACTTTCAGGTATTCCAATAATTTTTAAATTATCTTTCCTAAATCTGTTTTCCATTTCGGTTGTTTTTTCAATGAGATGTTTCACATTTTCTTCTAATTTTTCATTCTTTTGGTTTTGAAGTATTCAGTCCTGAATTTTAGTAAATTCATCAGTCTCCCTGAGATTCTATTCTTTGTCTGAAGGATTTATTCTCCTCAGAGAGTTTTCTTATCTCTTTTTCCATCTGGCCCATTCTGCTTTTTAAAGCATTCTTCTCCTCAATAACTTTTTGAACTGTTTTATCCATTTGACCTAAGCTGGTTTTTAGCATGCTATTTTCATCAGCGTTTTTTTGGATTTCCTTGACTAAGCTGCTGACTTCATTTTCATGTTTTTTCCTGCATCTCTCTCCTTTCTTTTCCCAGTTTTTCTTCTAATTCTCTCATTTGATTTTCAAAGTCTTTTTTGAGCTCTGTCATAACCTGAGCTCAATTTCTGTTTTTCTTGGAGTCTTTAGATGCAGGAGCTTGTGCTTCCTCATCTTCAGACTGAGTGTTTTGATCCTTCTTGGGTTCATATGCTAAATATTTCTCAATGATCTTCCTCTTGTTTCTCTGCTTGCTCATTTTCCCAGCCTAAGCCTGTTTTGGGGGTGCTTCCTGATCTTTTGGGACACTCCCACAAGGGTCTCAGTGTGTAAGGCTCTGTCCTCCCTCCTGGTCTGTGAATGACCATATGCGCCCCTCTCTGCCATGGGGCTGAGGTGGGGGGGACCTTGCTGTTCTATTGGGGGGGGCCTAGACTGTGATCAGGATCTGAATGTGGTCAGAACCCTAGAGTCCTGTTCCAGGGGCAGAGGACAGAGCTCTGCAGTCTCTTTCTCTCTCTCTTCACTCCCCTCCCTAGGTTCAATTTGCTCATGCCCTGGGGGCTCCTGCTTACTGGCCACACCTGCTTCTGTTTCCTGCATCTGCCCTGCTGAGGCCATGCTGCTGGCTATGTGCCCTGAGGGATGGGCTTCAAGTGCTCGCTCTGGCAGAGGTCCCCCTGCTGTTCCCCCAATCTGTGCCTGGTGCTCCCGGGCGTAGGTCAGGAAAATCCCCTGCTGCTGTGAGCCGCAGCTCCCAGCACTCTGGGGCTGCCTCTGGGAGGCTGACACTCTGGTGGGCCACCCCTCTGGAAGGCTGCCCCTCCAACCCCGGGGAGCAGAGCCTTTCTACTCTTTTCCAGGTTACCTTTAGTAGAACTGCCTCACTGGGTCCCTCTGTGGGTTCTGTCTCCCGAAAATTTAGTTAGAGTCCTTAGTTTTGAAGATTTATGAGAGAGCACCTAAGACAGGATCCTCTCTTGTCGCCATCTTGGCTCCGCCCCACAACTAATGTTTGAATTCATATTTGAACTCAGGTCTTTTTGATTCCACATCTGTGACTGTATCTACTGCATCACCTAACTTCCCCCATAGGAGTTTAGGTCAGGGAAAGGAATATCAGAGTCTATAACCTCGAAAGTGGAATGCTAGTTGGTAATGATGATACCCAATGTGACAATCACTATGTATGGCTGAAGTAGAGTGAATTTTGAGATTTAAAGAGGCTGAAGAATTGGGAGGTTAAAAAATTAGAAAGAACATCAATTGACTGTTGAAGTCTTTTAATAAAAAGGCAGAAGTTGCAGAGGAGAGGAAGATGATGAGGCTGTTGCTAAACTCTTGAGGATGAGGAGATGTGGATCAAGTAGATGTATAATGAGAAGTGATGAAGGAAGAATCTGGCAATGACAGTGGGGAGGCAAGGAGTATTTTGACTTCAACTCTAAGAGGAGTGTGTTGTTGATAGGATGTGAGATAAGATACACAGCAGTGCTGTAGAAGATGACTGGAGATGCACTGTGATTAAGCAGAAGCCTAATTTCAATGAGGGCTATTAGATGGAAAAAGTTTGAGAGAAGGAAGTCTAGGATGAGTGAAAATTTGTTCATAATGGAATAGGAATTATGGTAAAGAACCGTGGAAAGTAAATGGGATAAGAATAGGACATATTTATGGTCAGTTGAAGGAGGATAAGTATGAAAGAACAGAAGGTAGGAATTGGGGATACTTATCCCTATATGACTAATGTACATAAACATTAGTTTATAAGAGTTGGGTTACTGGTGAAATCATAAAGTGGGAAGGAACCATAGCAACTTTCTTTTCTAATCCCTTCAATTACAGATAAGAAAACAAAGTTCCAGAGGGGGAACTATCTTGCTCAAAGTTATTACTGGTACAGGGGTTATTGTGAGAATCAAATGAGATGATGAATGTAATGCACTTTGTAAACCTCAAAGTACTTGTAAATGCAAGTTAATCACTATCACCACCATCATCTTCATCTTCATTCTCCTTTCTTTTCCTCCTCCATCCTCTATCCTCCTCAGGTCACCAGGCCTCCAATACGATGAAAACTTTACTTCTCAGTCTTTTGTTGTACTGTTGAGCTCAAATAATTCTTATAGGGATATTCAGGAGCGAACTGGTAAATGTTTAACAACCTGGCTCTTTGGTGTAAATGGAGGTGATTTAAATTTGATTTACATTATTAGCACTTTCTTAGTTCTATACAATCAGAAAAACAGCAAATCAAGTTCTGATTTGTAGCTATTGTCAATTTCTCAAGTATAAATTTTCATAGTAAAATCTTGCAGTTGACTCTTTAAAGCCAGTGAGAGCTGATTCCAGGACATCTCTGTATAGGTAGTATTAGAGTATTAGTTGAGTTTGAACTGACATTTATTGTTGTTGTTTAGTCATGTTCAATTTTTCATGATCCCATTTTGGGGTTTTCTTATCCAAGATTCTAGAGTGTTTTGACGTTTTCCTCTCCAGATCATTTTTCAGATGAATAAATTGAGGCAAACAGGCTAAGTGACTTATTCAAGGTCACCCAGCTAGTAAGTATCTGAGGTCGATTTGAGTTCAGAAAGAATAGTCTTCCTGACTTCAGGCCCAGAACGCTATCCACTGTACCACTCAGCTGCCTCAAATCTAGCAATAAATTTAAGCATTTATATCCACTACTACAGATGTGTGGAGGGACCAAGATTAGGGTGATAATCACTTATATTCAAATACTGTGGTGAGTTGCTTAGCCTGTTTGTTCAGTTTCCCCATTTGAATAATGAAGATAAGAATAGCATCCACCTCTTTCTTTTTTTTTTTATTAAATTTATTTTTTATTCTCATTTTGTACAAATGTTTTTCTTTACATTAATAAAATATACTTGTTTACAAGTAACCAAAATATCCCGCCCCCCCCATGAATATAGATAGACTTGCTTGGGCAAAAAAGTAAAGGGGAGAAAAAAATTAAAATAAAAAAAATAATAGTAATAATTGTAGGTATGGCCAGGTGGTGCAATGGACGAAACACCAGCCCTGGAGCCATGAGCACCTGAGTCCATATCCAGCCTCGTAAACCCAATAATCACCCAGCTATGTGACATGCAAGCCACCCAATCCCCACTGCCCTGCAAAAACCAAAAAGAACAAAAAAAAGACCCAAAACAAAATAAAATAGTAATAATAGTAGGGGTGACTGTGTGGCAGACAGAGCATTGGCCCTTGAGCCAGGAGCACGTGGGTCCGAATCCGGCCCCAGACACCCAATGATCACCCTGCTATGTGGCCCCAGGCAGGCCACCTAGCCCCACTTGCCCTGCACCCTCCCCCAAATAATAATAACAAAAAATGTGTTTCAGTCTTTGTTCCAACACCATCAACTCTGTCGTGAGTGGATCACATTCTTTATGATAAGTCCATCACAAAAGTTACTTCCATATTTTTCCACCATTGCCATTGCTGATCGCAACTCCCTCCTTTCTTATTTCTCCACTACCATGTACTATATTTTCTCTCTCCTTTCACTCTGACTCTGCTGTAGGGTTGCTGAGTGGCACAGCATACAGATCCCTGGTCCTGGGGCCAAGAAGCCCTGAGCCCCCATACCACCCCTTAGCCCCAGAATCTACCTGGCCCTATGGTCCTGGGCAGGCCATCCAATCTAAGTCCCTTGCAAGAAGTAAAAAAAGAAAATGTGTTATATCTGACCACTGTCCCCCCATGGTCCATCCTCTCCTCCTTTATTCACATCCCCACCCCTTCCCTTCCCCCTGCTCCCCCCTCCTTCTTACTGCAGTTGTCTATACCCCATTGAGTATATTTGCTGTTTCCTCTCCTAGCCATCTCTGATGAGAGCAAAGGTTCCCTCATTCCCCCTTTGCCTCCCCCCTTCCATATCATTGCAATAGCTCATTGTAATAAAAAAAAATCTTATGTGAAATAGCTTGGACTATTCCCCCCTCTCCTTTTTCTTTCTCCCATTCCATTTCCCTTTTTTCTTATTGACTCCATTTTTACACCATATTTTATCTTCGAATTCAGCTTTCTCCTGTGCTTCAACTATAAAAGCTCCCTCTACCTGCTCTATTAACTGAGATGGTTCATATGAATATTATCAGTATCATTTTTCTATACATGCAGTTCATCTTCATTAAGTCCCTCATATTTCCCCCCTGTCCTCCAATCTCCATGCTTCACCTGAGTCCTGTATCTGAAGATCAAACCTTCTGTTCAGCTCTGGCCATTCCAAAAGGAACCTTTGAAATTCCCCTGGTTCATTGAAAGTTCATCTTTTTCCCTGGAAGAGGACATTCAGCCTTGCTGGGTAGTTCATTCTTGGCTGCATTCTAAGCTCTTTTGCCTTCCGGTATATTGTATTCCAAGCCCTACGAGCTTCTAATGTAGCTGCTGCTAAGTCCTGTGTAATCCTGACTGCAGCAACACGATATTTGAACTGTGGCCTTCTGGCTGCTTGTAATATTTTCTCTTTGACTTGGGAGTTCTGCAACTTGGCTGTAATATTCCTGGGGGTTGGTTTTTTGGGATCTCTTTCTCTGGGGGATGGGTGGATTCTCTCCATTTCTGTTTTGCCCTCTGCTTCTAGAATATCAGGGCAATTTTTCTGTAGTAATTCTTTGAAAATGATGTCAAGGCTCTTTTCCTGATCATGACTTTCAGGTATTCCAATAATTTTCAAATTATCTTTCCTAAGTCTGTTTTCCATATCAGTTGTTTTTTCAATGAGATATTTCACATTTTCTTCTAATTTTTCATTTTTTTGGTTTTGAAGTATTGGTTCCTGATTTCTGATAAATTCATCAATCTCCCTGAATTCTATTCTTTGTCTGAAGGATTTATTCTCCTCAGAGTGTTTTCTTATCTCTTTTTCCATCTGGCCAATTTTGCTTTTTAAAGCATTCTTCTCCTCCATAACTTTTTGAACTGTTTTATCCATTTGACCTAAGCTGGTTTTTAGCATGCTATTTTCATCAGCATTTTTTTGAATTTCCTTGACTAGGCTGCTGACTTCATTTTCATGTTTTTCCTGCATCTCTCTCTTTTCTTTTCCCAGTTTTTCTTCCAACTCCCTCATTTGATTTTCAAAGTCTTTTTTGAGCTCTATCATAGCCTGAGCCCAATTTCTGTTTTTCTTGGAGTCTTTAGATGCAGGAGCTTGTGCTTCCTCATTTTCAGACTGAGTATTTTCATCCTTCTTGGGCTCATATGCAAAATATTTCTCAATGGTCTTCCTCTTGTTTCTTTGTTCATTTTACCAGCCTAAGCCTGTTTTTTGGGGGTGCTTCCTGAGCTTTTGGGACACTCCCACAAGGGTCTCAGTGTGTGAGGTTCTGTCCTCCCTCCTGGTCTGTGAATGAACATAAGCACCCCCCTCTGCCACGGGGCTGAGGTGGGGGGGGCCCTGCTGTTCTATGGGGGGCCCTAGACTTCGATCAGGATCTGAATGTGGTCAGAGCTCCAGAGTCCTGTTCAAGGGGCAGAGCTGGGCAGTCTCTCTTCACTCCCCTCCCTCAGCTCAATGGGCTCATGCCCTGGGGGCTCCTGCTTACCGGCTCCGCCTGCTTCTGTTTCCGGGTCTAGGCTGCTGAAAGACCAGGCTGCTGGCTGTGTGCCCTGAGGGCTAGGCTCCGCGTGCTTGCTCTGGCAGAGGTCCCCGCTGTTCCCCCACTTTGTGCCAGTGCTCCCTGGGGTGCAGCTCAGGAGACTCCCCCGCTGCTGTGAGCTGAGCCTCCCAGCACCCTGGGGCTGCCTCTGGGAGGCTGAAGTTCTTTGGCTCTGGCGGGCCACCCCTCTGGCTGGCTGCCCCTCCGCCCCGGGAGCAGAGCCTTTCTGCTCTTTTGCAGTTTACCTTGAGTAGGAGAACTGCCTCACTGGGTCCCTTTGTGGGTTCTGTCTCTCGAAAGTTTAGTTAGAGTCCTTAGTTTATGAGTTTTTATCAGAGAGCTCCTAAGACTCGATCCCTTCATGTTGCCATCTTGGCTCCCATCCACCTCTTTCAGTTGTAGAGAGGATCAAATGAGAGAACAGTGGTAAAACCTTCATCACAGTGCTTGGACCATAGTAAGCTATGTAAATGTCTTTGTTGATGATATTGATGATTCCTACCTCTAACATACTGGCTGTCTGAACCAGGACATTAGTCATACAACAGGTGCAGACCTGTTAGTATCCAGCATTTCTCATGCCATGGAAATCACAGGTCTGGACATAAAAGCAAACTAAACTACTACTACTACTACTACTACTACTACTACTACTACTACTACTACTACTACTACTATTACTATTGCTACTATTGCCAGCTCACATTTATTTCTTTTCCTTTTATCTAGTTCACATTTCTTTCTTTTCTTTTTAACTAGCTCTCATTTCTATAGCATTTTTAGATTTGCAAGGTGTGTTTTTAACAATAGCCCTGGGAAACTGATAGTGCCAATATTATATTTCCCATTTTACAGATTAGGACCTTTTGGTGTGGGAGTTGTGACTAACTTATATAACTACTGGTGTCTGAGTGGGATTTGTAAGGTCCCTCAGCACCAAGTGCCTTCTTTTCTCTAGACTATTTGTTTGTTCTCAGAACAATGCATTTCATGGCTTCATCTCTGGTTACTGAAAATTTTAATAAAGGAAAAATATGTTTCTTAATGAGGTAGGTAGATGCCACAGTGGATAGAATACAAGTCAGGAAGACCTGAATTCAAATTCAACTTCAGACACTTACCAGCTGTATGATTCTGGGCAAGTCACTCCATCCTATTTGCCTCAGTTCCCTCATATGAAAATTGAGGTGGAGAAGGAAATGGCAAATCACTCCAGTAATTTTGCCAAGAAAATCCCATTTGGGATCAAAAAAAGACTCAGATACTATGAACAACAAATATTAATTAACCATTTTCCCTCCATAATCTTAACTTTAGCAAGAAAAGTATAAAAATGGCCAGAATCAACACATTTACCATTTGCTCTTTTTTTAAAATGACTGTATCTTTAGTTGTAGCTTAGCAAAGTTTACAATACAATATTAAAGATACCATCTTTTAAGGATCATATTAATTACAAATGATCATTCTAGAAAATAGAAGTACAATCTAGGAAAGTAAAATATGTTCATATTCTATCTTTATCTCTATATAAGCCCCAGTAAAGCATTCACCAAATAGGGGCCATTCCTATGAAAAAAATGGGAGCATCTGTGAAAGTCTTGAAGAATTTCCTACTAGAAAAAGTGTACTACTAGTAGTAAAAATATTTAAATACTACAATATACTAAGAGATTGGCAATTTCATAGGTGTGCAAACTCTTTCCACCAAAGTGAATCACAGGCCGTTCATACTTTAGAGTCTAGTTATTCATAGTTATTGAAGAAGGAGAGTCCATTCAATTTGGCAACTAATTGGGTATGAGTGGTGAGAGAGAGGGGAGAAGTCAAGGCTAGCCTTAAGTTTTGAATATGCAAGTCATAAAAACAGTGGAATTAGGGAGAGGAGTTACATTTTTGGAGGGGAGATAATTTGGATTGGGATATAATGAGTTTGGAGTGCCAGCAGACTATCTAGGTGGAGATAATTGGAGCAAAGCTCTGGAAGGCAGAGATGTAGTTTGGGGAGTCATAGTATAGAGATGATAGTTGAAACCACAGAAATACCAACAATCAAAGGAGAGTGAAGAAGTAAATGAGCAGTCCAAGGATCAAAATTTAAGGGGACACCTTCATTTAAGAGATGGAATGAAGGAGGAAGAAGAACTAGCAAAGGAGAGAAGGAATAGTAAAAGAGAGAAAGAGAATTATGAAAGCTTAGTGTCATGGAACCTGAAGAAAAAAATGAATATCTAAAACTTAAAAAATAATTATGAAAAATCTTAAGCACAAACATCAACATTTCTATACAAAGAAGGCCAGAGGAGGGGAATTGTATATCAAACACTGATCCCATGTCATATAGCTTGTTTCTTTTAATATGCTTTAAATTTAAGGGATTCTCCCCAGTATCAAATGCTGCAGAAAGATCAATGAGGACGGGAACCAAAAAAGAAATTGAATTTAGCAACAGGAGATAATTGCTATCATTGGCTAGAGCTGTTTCTTTTAGAATAGTGGAAATGGAAACCAAATTAGATTGGGATGGAAGAATGAGTGGGTGGTAAGGGGATAAATGGAGGCAGGCAGAGAGAGAGAGTGAGGGTGTGGGAGGAAGACTTATACTATCTTAATGATAATAATGATTAATATGTTAGTAGAATAACATAATATTAATATTTAACATGTAACAATCCATGATATCCTATAATATTAAAATTATTATTTAATTATATAAAATTAATTATTTTTTCAGTTTCAATTTCAATCAACCAACAAGTGCTTGAGCAACTCTGTATGCAGCCTATGGTACATGCTATCAGAAATTTAGAAATAGATGATATGACTGCTCTCAAGAAGTTTGTAATCTAGTAAGGGAGGCAAGACTAACAGCTCAGTTTCCACACCATGCAATTTAGTACTTTATATTAAATCTCAAACGTGCTTACTGAGTACTATAGGAGTTTAGATGAAAGAGATATCAGTAAAGTTTGGAGGCTTCCTGGAAGAGATAAAACATGTGTATGAAAGAGATAGGATTGAGTAGGATTTGAATAGACAAAAGGAAGGAAGACATTATTATAAATGGGACAACATAATGAATGGGAGGCAGGAATTCGAAGGAAAGAAACCAGAATGCTAACTCTGTGCTAATTAACAAATATTATTTTATTTTACTCTCACAACATTGAGAAGTGGGTGCAATCAATACCTTCATTTTACCCATGAAGAAACTGAGGCACAGGTTAAGTAACTTATTCAGGGTAACACGGCTAGGAAGTGTCTGAGACTAGATTTCAACTCTGGTTTTCCTGACTCTAGGGCTGCTTTTCTATTCACTGAGCCATCTCACTGCCTCGGAGAATGAAGAAGGTCCTAAAAACCTGTCAGAAGATTATAGAAAGGAAAGCAGGGAAGTTATATGATGTATATTACTTTAGGATCAAGAGTTGAAAGGATTTTGGAGACTATCTTGTCCAATCCCTATATTTTACAAATAAGGAAACTGAGGTCCTTTGAGGGGATTTGACTTATTCAAGATTCTGTAGGTAGAAATACCAGAGCCAGAATTTGAACTCATTTCCTCTCGCTCCAGATCCAATCAGATTTTTTTGCAAATTGTATGATGAACCAGGAGTTAGAGAGGAGACTGTTTGAACAATTCAAGTATTAGAGACATTGTTCAGAAATGAATGTGTTCATCACCACTGGTTAGATTTAATTATGAACTTTTCAGCAAATGAAATGGAGGCTTGGGAGTTACCTGGTTGATTTGATTAGGCACAATCAGGCAAATCATCCCCTGCCTTGTCCTTGCTCCCCAGTAACTTTTGGTTTGTTTGTTTGTTTGTTTTTTTGCAAGGCAAATGGGGTTAAGTGGCTTGCCCAAGACCACACAGCTAGGTAATAATTAAGTGTCTGAGGTTAGATTTGAACTCAGGTCCTCCTGACTCCAGGGCCTGTGTTCTATCCACTGTGCCACCTAGCTGCACCTTCCCAGTAACTTTTGAAAAAATTTATCTTTAGTCTTCATGCTTGGAATGAGATGACAGTAAATCATGCTCAAATTTCACTTAGTTTTGGAATCGAAGTTTAGAGTTGGAAAGGACCTTAGAAATCTATTAGTCTAACACTAGCATTTTTTACCTAAAGAAACTAAAATTTGGAGATGAGAAAGGATGTGGTCAAAGTCACTTTGCTTAACAAAGTAAGCTTCCTAATGCACAGTTCTGATGTCAACATTTCCCTACTCAATAAACATCAGTGGCTCCCTATTGCCTTTAAGATCAAATATAAAATCTTTCATTCAAAACCCTTCCTATCTCACCCTCCTTTTCTTTACCTGTCCAGTTTTCTTATACCTTTACTGCTAGACGTGAGCTCTTTAATCCAGTGGCACTGGTCTCCTGGCTGTTCTAAAGAAAACACATCCCATCTCATCATTTTCTCTGCTTGTCATCTTTTTTTTTTTATCTTATTTTATATTTTATTTTTTCTCAATTTTATGTCAAAGTAATTTTAATTTTTTTTCAAATTTTGAATTCCAGTTCTCTCTCTTCCCTCCCCCATTGAAGAACTTTTTTTTTTTAGGTTTTTGCAAGGCAAATGGGGTTAAGTGGCTTGCCCAAGGCCACACAGCTAGGTAATTATTGTCTGAGGTTGGATTTGAACTCAGGTACTCCTGACTCCAGGGTGGGTGCTCTATCCACTGTGCCACCTAGTCACCCCTCCCTCCCCCATTGAAAAGGCAAATACTTTGACACAGGTTATACATGTATACTCATGCAAAACACATTTCCATGTAAATTATTTGTGAAAGAAAACAGACAAAAAAAACCCCTAAGAAAAATAAAGGAAAAATATCTTTGATTTACATTCAGGCTCTACTAGTTCTTCTCTGGAGATGGACAGCACCTTTCATTATAAGTCCTATAGAATTGTCTTAGATCATTGTTTTCCTGAGAATAGTTAAATTATTCATGATAGATCATCTTACAATATTACTGTTACTATGTTCAGTATCAATTTGTTCATATAAGTCTTTTCAAGTTTTTCTGAGAACATCCTGTTCATTTCTTTTTAGGTTTTTGCAAGGCAAATGTATTAAAGTGGCTTGTCCAAGGCCACACAGCTAGGTAATTATTAAGCATCCGAGGCC
Organism: Macrotis lagotis; assembly: GCF_037893015.1. Classification (NCBI taxonomy): domain Eukaryota; kingdom Metazoa; phylum Chordata; class Mammalia; order Peramelemorphia; family Peramelidae; genus Macrotis; species Macrotis lagotis. Next base: position 256,538,383 of record NC_133658.1, on the reverse strand, counting down.
CGATTTGTGCTCAGGTACCCCTGACTCCAGGGCCAGTGCTCTCTCTATCCACTGCGCCACCTAGCCACCCCTCATCATTTCTTAAAGTACAAAAGTATTCCATCACAATCATATACACCTTTTGGTTTAGCCACTCTAAATTTCTATTTTTGGCTACCTCTAAAAGAGCTCATTTTGTACTCAAAGGTCCTTTTCTTTTTTTTAGTCTTCTTGAAAAATCCCATATTCTACAAGAAACCTTTCTCAACCCTTCTTAATTCTAGTACCTTCCTATATATAGCTTGTTTGTACACATTTGTCTTCTTTTTATCTCTTCCATTAGATTATGAGGTGCTTGAGAGCAAGGATTATTTTTTTAATATCTCCTCAATGATAGCACAATGCCTAGTACATAGTAAGACCATGCTGCCAGAGGAATTTTAATTCACTAAACTTTGGAACTTGACTCTGGAGCTAAATTATCTTAAATTCTTCTTTCTCTTTGCTCTCACAACCTTCTGTTCCTGATTGACACAAATCAAATCAATACTATTGTTTTTTGGAATTTTTGTGGTTTGGTTGTTCAATCCTGACCAACTTTTCATGACCCATTTGAGTATTTTTTTTTGGGGGGAGGTGAAGATATTGAAGCAATTTGTTCTCTCATTCTCCAGTTCATTTTACAGATGAGGAAATTGAGGCAAACTGGGTTAAGTGACTTGTCCAGGATCATCTAGCTTGTATAAATTAGAGTCCAGATTTGAATTCAGGAAGATAAGTTTTCCTGATTTGGGGTCTGGCACTTGATTCACTGTGCCATCTAGGTGCCCAATAATATAGTAATAACCTAAGTGAATTTTAGTTGCCTCTTGGCATTTAATATTTCTTTTCTGCATTTATGTTAGGTTTTTATGGGTTAAAATATGGTCATCTTTTGTACAATTTAAGAAAAAAATACATGTATATGGATATATATGTACTTGTGTATATATCATTCTGTGAAAAGAAACATAGTCAAAAACCCAAGAAAAATAAGAAAGTTAAGAAAAAAGATATCTGATTTGCATTTAGGTTCTACCAGTTCTTTCTCTGGAGATTTCGTATATGTTTGTAGGTGTATGTATATCTATCTATCTATCTAGACATATGTATGTGTGTGCATGTAGGAATATATATGTATATGTGTGTAGGCATATATATGTGTGTGTGTGTATATATATATATCTTTCTGTTCTCATTCAATAACTGCCAGAGATCTATTATCTAACTTTTAAAAATTCAATTTAGGTCTTTGCTTCTGGAAAGGGCATACTACTTGACTGCCTTATGGATCAAGTCATCATTTCTGTGATCCTATAGACCAAAATTCCCTTCTCTGATCACCACCTCTCTTTGCTAATTGTTCTTCTTATTAGAATATAGGTTTCTTGAGGGCAGGTACTAGCTCATTTTTTAATTTCTATCCCCAGATTTGGAGACATAATAGGTTAGTTACTTAACAAATATTCATTCATTCATTCTACCTTCCTTCTTTTACTTTACAGACATATGCTAGGTTTGGAACAAATTAGCTTCACATCTCTTCTTGTTGAAATCTTTCTTTCTTGAATGCTTCATTCTGGTGCCATCTCTTCCATGAAGCTTTTCCTTATCCTCCCCAACCAGAAGTGTTCCCTCCCTCTTTCCACCCTATTCCACTCTGACCTCTTTAATGCACTTTATTATATTCTTATTTGAAGCTGTTTTCTTTCTCCTTCCTAGATTGTAAATACTTTGTGGGTGGTAAAGATTGTATCATTTTTCATCTTTGTATCCCCTGTGACTCATCCAGGTGGCCTGTACTTACATGATTGTTCAATTGACTTCCATTTAATTTACGTGGTGGCTGTGACAGTTCACTGGTAAACATGAAGCAACATACTTTGAGAAGCACTGTGATATGGTAGATGGAGTCTTATCAAGGTCTTGGAAATTGGGTTCAGGTCTTGTCTCTGATTCATTCTGACTTTGTGACCTTGGGTAATTCACTAAGACTGTAAGTAGGAGAGCAGATGCCAATTTGCATAAGTAATTTTTTTCACCCCAAATTCTTGACACTGCTTAATTCAAAAGTCTAATACAAATTTTTTAAAAAGCTTTTTTTTCAACCCTACATTTCTTAATATTGTTGTGGTTCACTTTTGTTAGAGTTTGTGTGACTCTGAAGACCATACTATTCAGGAAGTTTTCTTGGCAAAAATACTGGAATAGTATGTTATTTCCTTCTCCAGCTCATTTTACATGTGAGGAAACTTAGGCAAAGAGGGTTAAGTGACTCTCCCAGGGTCACACAGTCAGTAAATATCAATGCTGGATTTGGACTCAGGTCTTCTGACTCCAGATCTGGTGTTTCTAGTCACCATGCCACCTAGCCAACTCTTTCTAAATATACTTCTACCCAGAAGAATATACTTTTAAACCTTATATTTCTAAATATGTTCCCTTGCAACAGAGAAAAACAAGCCAAAGTGAACTCAGCAACTAATAGTGTACATAATATTCTATATCTGTAGCATCCCTTTTTTTTTATCTAAGAAGGGGCTTTGTCCTTTGTCCACTGTATTCATTGATTATTCTTTTTCCCTTTGTCTAAAATTTTATTTATTTTGAGTTTTACAATTTCCCCCCAATCTTCCTTCTCTCCCCCTGCCCCCTATAGAAGACAGTCTGTTAGTCTTTACATTGTTTCCATGGTATACAATGATCTAAGTTGAATGTGATGAGAGAGAAATCATATTCTTAAAGAAGAAAAATAAAGTATGAGAGATAGCAGAATTACATAATAAGATAGCAGGATTCTCTCCCCCCCCCCCCCCCCCCCCCCCGCAATTAAAGGTATTAGTCTTTGGCCTTTGTTCAAACTCAACGATTCTTTCTCTGGATACAGATGGTATTCTCCATTGCAGATACCCCCAAATTGTCCCTGATTGTTGCACTGATGGAATGAGCAAATCCATCAAGTTTGGTCATCACCCCCATGTTAGGATGTACAATATTTTTCTGCTTCTGTTCATCTCATTCATGCAAATCCTTCCAGGCTTCCCATCCCTCCTGGTTTCTAATAGAACAATAGTGTTCCATGACATACATATACTACAGTTTGTTAAGCCATTCTCCAACTGAAGGACATTTACTTGATTTCCAATTCTTTGCCACCACAAACAGGGTTGCTATGGGGTTCAGTGGCTTGCCCAGGCCACACAGCTAGGTAATTATTAAGTGTCTGAAACCGGATTTGAACCCAGGTACTCCTGACTCCAGGGCTGGTGCTTTGTCCACTGCGCCACCTAGCTGCCCCTTCATTGATTATTTTTAAATTTTTTTATATTTATTCTCTTTTTGTACAAATAATTTTTTATACATTAATAAAATATTCTTGTTTAAGAGTAAACAGAATACCCCCTCCACACACAAAATATAGACTCGCTTGAGCGATAAAGGGGAGAGAAAAAAATTAAAATTAAAAAAATAATAGTAATAATTGTAGGTATGGCTAGGTGGCACAATGGATGGAGCCCCAGCCCTGGAGCCAGGAGCACCTGAGCCCATATCCAGCCCCATACACCCAACAATCACCCAGCTGTGTGACATGCAAGCCACCCCAACCCCAATGCCCTGCAAAAACCAAAAAAAAAAAAAAGACCCCAAATAAAATAAAATAGTAATAATAGTAGGGGTGGCTGGATGGCAGACAGAGCACTGGCCTTTGAGTCAGTTGCACCCAGGTCCGAATATGACCTCAGACACCCAAAGATCACCCTGGTATGTGGCCCCAGGCAGGCCACCCAGCCCCATTTGCCCTGCACCCCCCCCCCCAAATAATAATAATAATAAAAAAATGTGCTTTAGTTTTTGTTCCAACACTGCCAACTGTCGCGGGTGGATCGCATTCTTTATGGTAAGTCCATCACAAAAGTTACTTCCATATTTTTCCACCACTGCCATTGCTGATCGCAACTCCCTCCTTTCTTATTTCTCCACTACCATGTACTATATTTTGTCTCTCCTTTCACTCTGACTCTGCTGTAGGGTCGCTGAGTGGCACAGCAGACAGATCCCTGGCCCTGGGGCCAAGAAGCCCCAAGCCCCCCGACCACCCCTGAGGCCTAGCATCCACCTGGCCCTATGGTCTCTGACAGGCCATCCAATCCCAGCCCCTTGTAAGAAGTAAAAAAGAAAATGTGTTATATCTGACCACTCTCCCCCCATGGTCCATCCTCTCCTCCATCACTCACATCCCCCCCTTCCCTGTCCCCCCCTTTTCTTCTTACTCCAGATGTCTATACCCCATTGAGTACATATGCTGTTTCCTCTCCTAGTCACCTCTGATGAGAGCAAAGATTCCCTCATTCCCCCTTGCCTTTCCCCCTTCCATATCATTGCAATAGCTCATTGTAATAAAGAAAAAACATTATAGGAGATATCTTGGCTTATCCCCTCCCCCTTTTCTTTCTCCCATTACATTTCCCTTTTTTTTCTATTGACTCAATTTTAACACCATATTTTATCTTCAAATTCAGCTTTCTCCTTGTGCTTCATCTACAAAAGCTCCTTCTACCTGCTCTATTAACTGAGAAGGTTCATGAGTATTATCAGTGTCATTTTTCTATGCAGGAATACATGCAGTTCATCCTCATTAAGTCCCTCATATTTTCCCCCTCTCCTTCACTCTCTATGCTTCACCTGAGTCCTGTATCTGAAGATCAAACCTTCTGTTCAGCTCTGGCCATTCTACCAGGAACATTTGAAATTCCCCTGGTTCATTGAAAGTCCATCTTTTTCCCTGGAAGAGGACATTCAGCCTTGCTGGGTAGTTGATTCTCGGCTGCATTCTAAGCTCTTTTGCCTTCTGGTATATTATATTTCAATCCCTACGAGCTTCCAATGTAGCTGCTGCTAAGTCCAGTGTGATCCTGACTGTAGCTCCACGATATTTGAATTGTGTCCTTCTGGCTGCTTGTAATATTTTCTCTTTGACTTGGGAGTTCTGGAACTTGGATATAATATTCCTAGGGGTTGGTTATTTGGGATCTCTTTCTCGGGGTGGGGGGATTGGTGGATTCTCTCCATTTCTATTTTGCCCTCTGCTTCTAGAATATCAGGGCAATTTTCCTGTAGTAATTCTTTGAAAATGATGTCAAGGCTCTTTTCCTGATCATGAATTTCCGGTATTCCAATAATTTTTAAATTATCTTTCCTAAGTTTGTTTTCCATATCAGTTGTTTTTTCAATGAGATGTTTCACATTTTCTTCTAATTTTTCATTTTTTGGTTTTGAAGTAATGAATCCTGGTTTCTGGTAAATTTATCAATCTCCCTGAGTTCCATTCTTTGTCTGAAGGATTTGTTCTCCTCAGAGAGTTTTCTTATCTCTTTTTTCCATCTGGCCAATTTTGCTTTTTAAAGCATTCTTCTCCTCAACAACTTTTTGAACTGTTTTATCCATTTGACCTAAGGTGGTTTTTAGCATGCTATTTTCATCAGCATTTTTTTGAATTTCCTTGACTAGGCTGCTGACTTCATTTTCATGTTTTTCCTGCATCTCTCTCTTTTCTTTTCCCAGTTTTTCTTCTAACTCCCTTATTTGATTTTCAAAGTCTTTTTTGAGCTCTGTCATAGCCTGAGCCCAATTTCTGTTTTCCTTGGAGTCTTTAGATGCAGGAGCTTGTGCTTCCTCATCTTCAGACTGAGTGTTTTGTTCCTTCTTGGGCTCACAGCAAAATATTTGTCAGTGGTGTTCCTTTTTTCTCTGCTTGCTCATTTTCCCAGCCTAAGTCTGTTTTGGGGGTGCTTCCTGAGCTTTTGGGACACTCCTACAAGGATCTCAGTGTGTGAGACTCTGTCCTCCTTCTTGGTCTGTGAATGACCATATGCGCCCCCCTCTGCCACGGGCCTGAGGTGGGGGGGGCCCTGTTGTTCTATGGGGGGGGGGCCTAGACTGGGATCAGGATCTGAATGTGGTCAGAGCCCCAGAGTCCTGTTCCAGGGGCAGAGGACAGAGCTCCGCAGTCTCTCTTCACTCCCCTTCCTAGGTTCAATGGGCTCATGCTCTGGAAGCTTCTGCTTACTGGCTCCACCTGCTTCTGTTTCTGGATCTGGGCTGTATCTTTTTCCCTGTTTGCCCTGAGGGCTGCTCCCTCTGGCAGAGGTCCCCACTGTTATAGCTCAGGAGACTCCCCCGCTGCTGTGAGCCACAACTCCCAGAGCCCTGGGGCTGCCTCCAGGAGGCTGAAGTTCTTTCGCTCTGGCAGGCCGCCCCTCTGGCGGGCCGCCCCTCAGACGCCCGGGAGCAGAGCCTTTCTGCTCTTTTCCAGGTTACCTTGAGTAGGAGAACTGCCTCACTGGGTCCCTCTGTGGGTTCTGTCTCTTGAAAGTTTAGTTAGAGTCCTTAGCTTATAAGTTTTATGAGAGAGTGCCTAAGAGACATTGCTCTCTTGTTGCCATCTTTTCTCTGCCCCCCCCCCCTTCATTGATTATTAAAAGAACCTGGGGAAGAGCTTATAGCATGTTGGGTATATCTTTTTTTTTAAACTTAAAAAAAATTATTTAAGGCAATGGGGTTAAGTGTCTTGCCCAAGGTCACACAGCTAGGCAATTAATTATCTGAGGTCACATTTGAACTCAGGTCCTCCTGATTCCAGGGCTGATGCTCTATCCACTAACTGCCCCGGGTATGTGTTTTTATAGAAGATTTATGGGAAGAAATGTCTAAGCAGCACACTGAATATTGGGGAATGGATGACTTGAAATTTGCATGGTATAGAGTCCAATAATGCAATCATATATTCTCTGAATTATCAATAGCAAGGTAGTGTTAGTTTGCAAGCTCTTAGAGGGTAAGAATTATTTTTAATTTTAATTTTGGGGTGTCTCTAGGACTTAGCACATTTCTGAGTTTACTAACTGCTTCTTTATTGATTGGATATTCGAGTGAAGTTGCCTCTAAGACAGACAGTAAGAAATATCGATTAGGAGCTCTGTTGTTAATGCCTAGGCCTCTAATTCCAAGTTTAAAAAGGAGTACTCCTCTTCCATCAGAGTAATATCCCCTTTTGATTTCTGTTGGTTTTTGATTACATGGGTTTCAAATTTCAAGTAGCAATTACAATTGGGTGAAAAGATGAACTGAGAAGCAATGGGAAAAAGTATATTAAATGTTATTGAGTGATACACAGGTGATGATGGAAATGAGAATCATTTTCCATATGTGTACAATGGTGGTGGGAGGGTTATTGTGACTTTATTAGAAATCTTTTCCAACTTCTCTTAATTTTCTAGTAACTTTCCTTTGCTAAGTATCTCTTATTTATCCTATAAAAAACTTGATTTATATTTATTTGTTTGCATGGTGCCCTCCAATAGAGTGTGAGCTTCTTGAGGACAGAAACTGTCTTTTGACTCTTTTTTTTTTACATAGGGTCTGACAATAAGCAGACATTTAATAAGATGTTTATTGGTTGATTGATTCCCCTTTAATTCTTTTTAAAAATTGTTTTAAAACCCTTTTTTCCTTGTTAATTATCTTCACTATTATGTCTTGTCTATATCTTGTTTGTACATAGTTGTTTGGACTATGTACACTGAGAGTAAGGACTGTTTTTTACCCTTCTTTGTGTTTCCAATGATTACCCCTGTGCTTAACATATAGGAGATATTTAATAAATGTCTAGTAACCTAATGAGGGAATGGGACCAAAGAAGACTACAAAGATATGACCTAACATGGGCAAAAGCTTTATAAATGTATTAGCTTATTATTTAGAAAGCAGTGATCCTCAAGGAAAAATAATTTCGTAGTGTGATAAAAGCTGCATGTTGTAATCTTCCTTTTTAAATTTTTTATTATGAACTCAAGTCATTAACTAAACTGTCAAAAATATGACAAAAAAGATTACCTAGGAAACTGAATACACAGCCTTTTCTTTTTAAAGATTATAATCAATTCAACATGGTAGCATAAACATTGTCCTTATCTGTCTCCTGAAATTCCTTTTGTTCTTTTCTGTATATTTTAAAAATGTTTTAATTAATGCTCTTTTTTTCTTTTTTTTTGGGGGGGGTATTATCATCCTTTTAGACATCTCTCTTCCCTTCCCTTCCTTAATGTCTCCTTTTCTCAGTGTTTCTGTAAGGCCATATCCCCCTTTTGAAATACTTTGAAATGTCTTTTTAAAGACTTCCTCTTACTCTAGTTTCTACAAGATGATTAAGCAACATTAATAATAATAATAATAATAATAATAATAATAGCTGGTATTTGCTCACATATTTATATAAAGGCAGTGCTTTGAGATTTGCCAAGTACTTTGCATACATGATTTTGTTTGAGTTTCAAAACAATTTTGTGGAAGGTTCTATGAGTATTAAACTCTCCATTTTATGGATTTATTCTTTATTTTTTTATCATGGAGATTTTATTTGATTAAAACTATGACCAAACATAAGAAATATCTAGCATAGGGTTTGAACAATGTTTTTCTGACTTTTAGATCTAGCACTCTATCCATTATATCACACTGCTTAAAAAAAATATCCTTAGAGAGTTTGGAATAACATCATTTGGATAAACAGTATTAAGATTCTAGAAGTTTAACTCTAAGTACCCCCCCCCCCCAAACTGAGTTCATAAAGAATTTACTAAGTACTAGAACTGTTCAGCAATAGTATGAATTACGAGTTTTTGTTGGGTGAGAGTAAGTTCCATGTAAGCTGGGAAATATTGAAGCTGATGTCAAATTGAGGATCATCCTATCAGTAATATGGAAGAAAGGATCTGTGAATTCAGCAGGTGCCTGGGCCAAATGAGCTTTAGGGTCTCTTCCTCAATACATTATGTATTATCCATTTTAAAAATATAACATTTGCATAATCAAAGAAAATGTTATTTTTACCTATAACTGAAAACAGGAAAATGCTAAACAAATGAAACATTGAGGAGCAGAAGCATAAATGTCTGAGACTGAGGAAATGGTGACCTTTATTGTGACCCTTAAGTTTCCCATCAATCAATGAGTTAAACTTCTAAGCTCCCTTTTGACTCTGACATTATAGACTCTATGTTCTAATGTTCTTTTAGTTCCAACATTCTGCAATTCCATGAAATATTGCAAAAACTTAGAAGTTGAATGGGAGGGGGTTGAGTGAAATGATAAGGCTTTCCCTGGTTAGTCAAAGATAAACAAATAAGTTAGGTGGTACAGTGCCATGTCTGGAATCCTCTTTCTGAGTTCAAATTTGGCTTCAGATACTTATTAGCTGTGGAAACTTGGATAAGTTTCTTTACTCTGTTTGCCTCAGTTTCCTCTTCTGTAAAATAAGCTGGAGAAGGAAATGACAAACTATTCCAGTATTTTTGCCAAGAAAATCCCAAATGGAGTCATGAAAAACTGAAAAAGACTTAATAATAACAAAAGCAGTACATCCAAAACTGGATAGAACACCTGCCCTGGAGTCAGGAGGACCTGACTTCAAATCCAACTTCAGACACTTGCTAGTTGTGTGATCCCAGGTAAGTCACTTAACCCTATTTTACTCAGTTTCCTCATCTGTAAAATGAAGTGGAAAAGAACTCCAGCACTTTTGCCAAGTATACCCCAAAATGGGGTCATGAAGAGTTAGATGCAACTGAAAGCTAATGAATAACAACAAAAGACAAACAAGTCATTCTGAAATGTGTCTGTGACTTATCTACTGCTCTGAAACAACTGGAGACCTGGCATACACACATTACTTTGTTTTATTTATTAAAAGGAAGACTGTCATAACTTTTGTCAATATTTTCCTCCTTGGGCTAATAGGAGGAAATTATTTTCTAGGTGTTGGCAATTCAAGCTTTCCCCATTAGGTGGCAATGTTTGCTTAGGATAACAATTTGAAAAGCTCAGGGAAACAAAGAAAGCTCTTCATAGAGAATCTTAAGAACCCAAGAGAGACGGTATTTCTAGGCTAAGTTGACTTGGCAGAGCCAAATTAATCAGCAATTGTATAACTGTTGGTAAACAAATATAAAACAGAACCATACACTGACTCCAAAAAACCCAATGAGGATTTGATCTCTTTTAACTTTGGGGAAAGGAATCTCATTATACAAACGCAAGTCTCCATGGGCAAAACAGACATGGGGACAGTCTAATAGACACTAATAGAGTATCTGATTAAATCTTCTAAGTGTGTTTATTTTTTAAAAAGGTATATACTGTGAAATTATAAAGCAACATTTGACCTTTGACTCTTTTTCTTCTTTTTGGTAAACAAGAACCTTGCAGCTGTCAGACATGGATTTAAAAAAAAGAGTCTGAAGTACATGTGGTTGGATTTTGGAATCAGAGACCTGAGTTCCAATTCTGATTCTGCTTCCTATTCCCTGTGCCACCTGGGGCACATTATTTAACCTTGTTTGGGTTCAGTTGCCTCATTTAATGAGTGATTGATTCAGAAAACAAATAGGTGACTTGTAAAATTCCTTCCTAGATTTATGAGCTGACTTTTGTTAGTGGGATGGTGCTATGAGAACCTGGTGCATAATAATTTAAGGAAGCAGGATTTTTTTTATTAAAAAAATTTTTTTTTTGCAAGGCAATGGGGTTAAGTAGTTTGCCCAAGGCCACACATCTAGGTAATTATTAAGTATCTGAGGCTGGACTTGAACTCAGGTCCTTCTGACTCCAGAGTTAGGTGGCTCTATCCACCGTGCCACTCTAACTGCCCCAGGAATGACTCTTAAACTTTACATAAGGAGGCTCAAATGCCACCAGATTTTCTATGGACTTAAGCAGGGCAGCATGATTGAAAACAAACACTGGTCAGGGGTTACTAGTTGCACATCTGCTCACTTAGATATTTGAACCTCATTGTTTTCATTTGGAACTGGAGAGGTTTGGATGAAGTTTGCCAACTACTGACTCTCAATGTGAAGAAGCCTGAAGAGTGGGAATTAACATGGCAGGACCTGAGTGGCATGAACATGATTTTGTAGATGTGTCAGAAATCAGATTGTCTAGAAGACATGACCTTAGTTCATGGAAGAAAACAATGAAAGAATCTATAAACATGTAGATTAGGAAAAAAAAGTTAAGAAATGTAGGCAGGGTAAGATCAGAATAATGGCCAACATTTCTGTCTTAAGTATGAAAGGTAGGACAATTTTAAACAGGTTCAAGAATATTACTTGCTGATTTTGAGTAACGATTCATAATGATGAAATAAAAATAAAATGGAATAGGAAGACCTTGGGTGTCTCCCTTATAGTTATAGGATCTTGAGTAAGTAATTCATGACTGTGAATATCAGTTTCTTCAACTGCTTCAATCAGATTTATAATAAAGATGTTTCAAGGATTAAATAAGCTAATATGTAACAACTATTAATAAAGTTAAAATAATGTTCTTTCTTTAATACAGGGGTGGAGGAACCTTTTTTCTGCCAAGGGCTATTTGGATATTTAAAACATCATTTGCAAACCATACAAAATTATTGGTTTAAAAATTAGTCTGCTATATTTGGTCAAACATCTAATTAATCTTGCCCCTAAAATTTTACTCTGTTTGTCTCAGTTTCTTCATCTATAAAATAAACTGGAGAAAGAAGTGGCAAACCACTCCAGTACTTTTGCTAAGAAAACTCCATAATGTGGTCAGTAAGAATCCCTAAAAAATTCTTAGATTTATTGAATTTTGAGTCCCGCTTGTGGTTGCTGTTGTAGCTCCAGACAAATGATTTTGCAGGTCAGATGCTCCCCACACAACAGAACAAAATGAAGTATTATGTATACATCTAGTTGGTTCAGAATTCTTCAGAGTGAGAGATGACAACCTGAGAAATTGCAAAATAAAATATGTGCACTGTCCTCCCTAAACATGAAAGTGAGAGTTAGTTGGGACTGGAGAAAAATGTTTTAGGCTTCCATCTTATTGGTCAGGTAGCATGGATAATTTTAACTAAATATGAAAATATTAACTAAATATGAAAATTTTAAATACTAAAATAACATTTCTTCTTGTGTTGTTGTTTGTTTGTTTTAATCTTGTCTGATTCTTTGTGGCCCCATTTGGGATTTTCTTGGAACTCAGTTTTGTTAGTGAGAAACTGGAGTGGTTTGTTGTTCACTTGTTTTAGTCCTTTCTGACTCTTTGTGACCCCACTTGAAATTTTCTTGGAGTTGTTTTGTTAGTGAGAAGTTGGAGTGGTTTGCTGTTTCCTTCTCTATCACATTTTGCAGAAGAGGAAATTGAGTTAAAAAGGGCAAAGTGATTTGCTCAGGGTCACAGAGCTAGTACTTGTCTGAGGTTGGATTTGAACTCTTCCTGAATCCAGATCTGGTGCTTTAAAATAAAATAGATGTTGCCTACAGGAAGGCCAGGTCAAAGAGTCAGGTCAAATCTTCCAAGGTGATCATTAATATAGGATCACCTGTAGATAGCCTCTTCATTTCTGTCATGGATGAGGCAAGAAGTTAGTCTTTAGTGGTCTTTTTTTAAAAAAAATTTTTGCAAGGCAATGAGGTTAAGTGACTT